>NC_049207.1:29171075-29302542 GCF_013347855.1 Anguilla anguilla
AACTTTTGAACCGTTTGTCATAGAGAACTATGTGTGGCGACATTGGACTCAGTAAAGACCTAGCAACCGCCTAGAACTCCATAGCAACCCCCTAGCAACACCCTAGCAACCACCTAGAACATCCTAACAACGGCCTAGAACTCCATAGCAACCACCTAACAACACACTAGCAACCACCTGGAACACCATAGCAAATGCCTGGCAACACCCTAGCAACCGGCTATAACGCCATAGCAACCACCTAGCAACACCATAGTAACAACCTAGAACACCATAGCAACCACCTAGCAACACCCTAGCAACCACCTGGAACACCATAGCAACCACCTAGCCGCACGCTAGCAACAATCTGGAACACCATAACAACTGCCTAGCAACACCCTAGCAACCACATGGAACACCATAGCAACGACCTAGCAACACCCTAGCAACCACCTGATACACCATAACATCTGCCTAGCAACCCCCTAGCAACCGCCTAAAACTCCATAGCAACCACCGAGCAACATCCTAGCAACCACTTAGAATACCCTAGCAACACCCTAGCAACCACCTGGAACACCATAGCAACCACCTAGCAACACCCTAGCAACAATCTGGAACACCATAACAACTGCCTAGCAACACCCTAGCAACCACATGGAACACCATAGCAACGACCTAGCAACACCCTAGCAACCACCTAAAACTCCATAGCAACCACGTAGCAACACCCTAGCAACCGCCTAGAACTCCATAGCAACCACCTAGCAAGACCATAGCAACGGCCTAGAACTCCATAGCAACCACCTAGCAACACACTTGCAAACACCTGGAACACCATAGCAAATGCCTGACAACACCCTAGCAACCGGCTATAACGCCATAGCAACCACCTAGAACACCATAGCAACCACCTGGAGCTCAATAGCAACCACCTGAAACTCCATAGCAACCACCTAGAAACACCCTCGCAACTGCCTCAGACATCATAGCAACTACCTACCACTGTTCACTCCGTTCAGCACAAAGTCGACTTTGCGTTGGCGGCAACCACACTTCACAATTTCTGCAGGAATTGTCTAGTTATTATTATTATTATTCCACCCATTTTTTGGACCGCTACTCCTCCCAGAGTTTTCGCACCACATACATGTGCAATATGTCAAATCGAGCGGCCTGATCGGGAATGGTGTGCTATTACTTTGTGGAAAGTTTGGGTGGACGGTTTTTGAAATATTTGAATTTTTGTGGGCAATTTTTCCCATAGAGAATGAATGGCGGAATGTTCACCTTTGTGATGTCACAATGCTCTGTCTTCTCACCCTTGTGATGTCACAGTGCCCTGTCTTCTAGCAGCAGTACTCTGGTCTCTCTCTAGATTTGAACATTCTGCCATTCATCTCTATGGGGAAAAATTACCCACAAATTGTGCAATGCCTCATTGGACATAGTAGAGAATCCTTTGTCCATTGGTGGAGATCAGCCTTGCCCCCCTTCCTGATTGGCCGATGTTTGATATTTCATAACTTTTGAACCGTTTGTCATAAAGAACTATGGGGCGCGTCATTGGACTCAGTAAAGACAACCGCCTAAAACTCCATAGCAACCCCCTAGCAAAACCCTAGCAACCACCTAGAACACCCCGGCAACCGCCTTGAACTCCATAGCAACCACCTAACAACACACTAGCAACCACCTGGAACACCATAGCAAATGCCTGGCAACACTCTAGCAACCGGCTATAACGCCATAGCAACCACCTAGCAACACCATAGCAACCACCTAGAACACCATAGCAACCACCTAGCAACACCCTAGCAACCACCTGGAACCCAATAGCAACCACCTAGCAACACCTTAGCAACAATCTGGAACACCATAACAACTGCCTAGCAACACCCTAGCAACCACCTGGAACACCATAGCAATGACCTAGCAACACCCTAGCAACCACCTGGAACACCATAACAACTGCCTAGCAACACCCTAGCAACCGCCTATAACTCCATAGCAACCACCTAGCAACATCCTAGCAACCACTTAGAATACCCTAGCAACCCCCTAGCAACACCCTAGCAACCACCTAGAACTCCATAGCAACCCCCTAGCAACACCCTAGCAATCACCTAGAACACCCTAGCAACCGCCTAGAACTCCATAGCAACCACCTAGCAACACCCTAGCAACCACCTGGAACACCATAACAACTGCCTAGAAACACCCTAGCAACCACCTGGAACACCATAACAACGACCTAGCAACACCCTAGCAACCACCTGGAACACCATAACAACGACCTAGCAACACCCTAGCAACCGCCTATAACTCCATAGCAACCACCTAGCAACATCCTAGCAACCACTTAGAATACCCTAGCAACCCCCTAGCAACACCCTAGCAACCACCTAGAACTCCATAGCAACCACCTAACAACACACTAGCAACCACCTGGAACACCATAGCAAATACCTGGCAACACCCTAGCAACCACCTAGAACTCCATAGCAACCACCTAGCAACACCATAGCAACCACCTGGAACATCATAGCAAACACCTAGCAACACCCTAGCAACCACCTATAACTCCATAGCAACCACCTAGCAACCACTTAGAATACCCTAGCAACACCCTAGCAACCACCTAGAACTCCATAGCAACCACCTAACAACACACTAGCAACCACCTGGAACACCATAGCAACCACCTAGCAACACCCTAGCAACCACCTGGAATACCACAGCAACCACCTAGCAACACCATAGCAACCATCTAGAACTCCATAGCAACCACCTAGCAACACCCTAGCAACCGCCTATAACTCCATAGCAACCACCTAGCAACATCCTAGCAACAACTTAGAATATCCTAGAAACCACCTAACAATGTCCACCTGGAGCTCCACAGCAACCACCTGAAACTCCATAGCAACCACCTAGCATCACCCTATCAACCACCTAGAATTCCATGAAACCACCTAGAACTCCATAGAACCACCTAGCAACACCTTAGCAACTGCCACAAACATCATAGCAACTACCTACCACTGTTCACTCCGTTCAGCAGAAAGTCGACTTTGCATTGGCGGCAACCACACTTCACAATTTCTGCAGGAATTGTCTAGTTATTATTATTATTCTTTCCGCCTGTTTTTTGGACCGCTACTCCTCCCAGTGTTTTCGCACCACATACACGTGCAATATGTCAAATCGAGCGGCTTGATCGGGAATGGTGTGCTATTACTTTGTGGAAAGATTGGTTGCACGGTTTTTGAAAAATTTGAATTTTTGTAGGCAATTTTTCCCCATAGGGAATGAATGGCGGAATGTTCACCCTTGTGATGTCACAATGCTCTGTCTTCTCACCCTTGTGATGTCACAATGCCCTGTCTTCTAGCAGCAGTACTCTGGTCTCTCTCTAGATTTGAACATTCTGCCATTCATCTCTATGGGGAAAAATTGCCCACAAATTGTACAATGCCTCATTGGACATAATATCGAGTCCTTTGTCCATTGGTGTAGATCAGCCTTGCCCCCCTTCCTGATTGGCCGATGTTTGATATTTCATAACTTTTGAACCGTTTGTCATAGAGAACTATGGGTCGCGTCATTGGACTCAGTAAAGACCTAGCAACCGCCTAGAACTCAATAGCGAACCCCTAGCAACACCCTAGCAACCACCTAGAACACCCTAGCAACGGCCTAGAACTCCATAGCAACCACCTAACAACACACTAGCAAACACCTGGAACACCATAGCAAATGCCTGGCAACACCCTAGCAACCGGCTATAACGCCATAGAAACCACCTAGCAACACCATAGTAACCACCTAGAACACCATAGCAACCACTTAGCAACACCCTAGCAACCACCTGGAATACCATAGCAACCACCTAGCAACACCCTAGGAACAATCTGGAACACCATAACAACTGCCTAGCAACACCCTAGCAACCACATGGAACACCATAGCAACGAGCTAGCAACACCCTAGCAACCACCTGGAACACCATAACAACTGCCTAGCAACACCCGAGCAACCGCCTAAAACTCCATAGCAACCACCTAGCAACATCCTAGCAACCACCTAGCAACACCCTAGCAACCACCTAGAACTCCATAGCAACCACCTAGCAACACCATAGCAACCACTTAGAATACCCTAGCAACCCCCTAGAAACACCCTAGCAACCACCTATAACTCCATAGCAACCACCTAGCAACATCCTAGCAACCACCTAGAATACCCTAGCAACACCCTAGCAACCGCCTATAACTCCATAGCAACCGCCTAGCAACACCCTAGCAACCACCTAGAACTCCATAGCAACCACCTAGCAACACCCTAGCAACCGCCTAAAACTCCATAGCAACCCCCTAGCAACACCCTAGCAACCACCTAGAACTCCATAGCAACCACCTAGCAACACCCTAGCAACGGCCTTGAACTCCATAGCAACCACCTAGCAACACCCTAGCAACCGCTTAGAACTCCATAGCATCCGCCTAGCAACACCCTAGCAACCACCTAAAACTCCATAGCAACCACCTAGCAACACCCTAGCAACCGCCTAGAACTCCATAGCAACCACCTAGCAACACCCTAGCAACACCCTAGCAACCACCTAGAACTCCATAGCAACCACCTAGCAACATCCTAGCAACCACTTCGAATACCCTAGCAACCCCCTAGCAACACCCTAGCAACCACCTAGAACTCCCTAGCAACCACCTAGCAACACCCTAGCAACCTCCTAGAACTCCATAGCAACCACCTAGCAACACCCTAGCAACCACCTAGAACTCCATAGCAACCACCTATCAACACCCTAGCAACGGCCTAGAACTCCATAGCAACCACCTAGCAACACCATAGCAACCACCTAGAACTCCATAGCAACCACCTAGCAACATCCTAGCAACCACTTCGAATACCCTACAACCCCCTAGCAACACCCTAGCAACCACCTTGAACTCCATAGCAACCACCTAGCAACACCCTAGCAACCGCCTAGAACTCCATAGCAACCACCTAGCAACACCATAGCAACCACCTAGAACTCCATAGCAACCACCGAGCAACACCCTAGCAACCGCCTAGAACTCCATAGCAACCACCTAGCAACACCCTTGCAACCACCTGGAACACCATAGCAACCACCTAGCAACACCCTAGCAACCACTTGGAACACCATAACAACTGCCTAGCAACACCCTAGCAACCACCTATGACTACATAGCAACCACCTAGCAACATCCTAGCAACCACTTAGAATACCCTAGCAACCCCCTAGCAACCACCTGGAACTCCATAGCAACCTCCTAACAACACACTAGCAACCACCTGGAACACCATAGCAAATGCCTAGCAACACCCTAGCAACCAGCTATAACTCCATAGCAAATGCCTAGCAACACCCTAGCAACTGCCTATAACTCCATATCAACCACCTAGCAACATCCTAGCAGCCACTTAGAATACCCTTGCAACACCCTAGCAACTGCCTATAACTCCATAGCAAATGCCTAGCAACACCCTAGCAACCGGCTATAACTCCATAGCAACCACCTAGCAACACCCTAGCAACCACCTGAAACTCCATAGCAACCACCTAGCACCACCCTAGCGACCGCCTAGAATTCCATGAAACCACTTAGAACTCCATAGAACCACCTAGCAACACCCTAGCAACTGCCTCAGACATCATAGCAACTACCTACCACTGTTCACTCCGTTCAGCACAAAGTCGACTTTGCGTTGGCGGCAACCACACTTCACAATTTCTGCAGGTTATTATTATTATTCTATCTTTCCACCCATTTTTTGGACCGCTACTCCTCCCAGAGTTTTCGCACCACATACACATGCAATATGTCAAATCGAGCGGCCTGATCGGGAATAGAGCGCTATTACTTTGTGGAAAGATTGCTTATACGGTTTTTGAGAAATATTAATTTTTATGCCCAATTTTTCCCCATAGAGATGAATGGAGAAGGTGACGTCATTCATATGCGAACGGTGAAGTTACAGCATTGGTCGGCTTTGCGCACGTGATGCGGTCAGATCTGTGGTCTCAGCGGGCAGGATAGGACATAGCTGATTGCGGAAGTGAAGGGTAAAACGGTATTCCAACTGAAAAATTACAAATGAAAACGCTGTCAGCTAGGTATATCAACAAACATATGGCTTAGGCATACCCAGAAGTCCTCAATAATAATAGTATTTCAAGAGATATTACGCAAATTCGTTGACGACGTTTCGTCACATGCAGCGTCTTAGAATGCTAGTGCTAACAAACAGTGAATGGCTTTAATGCAATAATGAGAGCACTTTCGGTTGACCTAAAAAAACGATATTAAAAAACCAAAAATAGACGTGCTGTTATACCTGGTTAGAAAGCTTATGCTCTCAGCTACTGAATAAACGAATTTTCAAACAAGCCAGACTTTGCGTATTTGCATGCTAGTGCTAACAATGAGCGAATACGTTCTATGACATGATGACATAGCTTTCGGTTGACCTAAAAAAAACGATATTAAAAAAACAAAAATAGACGTGCTGTTATACCTGGTTAGAAGGCTTATGCTCTCAGCTACTGAATAAACGAATTTTCAAACAAGCCAGACTTTGCGTATTTGCATGCTAGTGCTAACAATGAGCGAATACGTTCTATGACATGATGACATAGCTTTCGGTTGACCTAAAAAAAACGATATTAAAAAAACAAAAATAGACGTGCTGTTATACCTGGTTAGAAGGCTTATGCTCTCAGCTACTGAATAAACGAATTTTCAAACAAGCCAGACTGTGCGTATTTGCATGCTAGTGCTAACAAAGAGCGAATACGTTCTATGACATGATGACATAGCTTTCGGTTGACCTAAAAAAACGATATTAAAAAACCAAAAATAAACGTGCTGTTATACCTGGTTAGAAAGCTTATGCTCTCAGCTACTGAATAAACGAATTTTCAAACAAGCCAGACTTTACTAAAAAGTGCAACAACGCCGTCAACAAAACGTGTGCAGCAGCTTCAGGTCCGGTCTTACTCCAGAAAAAGACATCAGCTTGTAATACCACACATACTGCATTGAGTGTTCTGTAACTTTGCAGTACAAACTGCCTTTATCTACACTTCATCGATCCAACAGGTGATAGAATAAGCTTTCTAACTATGTATAATATGTCACATTTTACTTTTGTAGTACCGTTTTATATTCCAGCGAGTTGGAAACTTTGGTCTCTTTATAACTGCATTGAGGCTAACAGGTAATAGACTATCCTCTGTCTATGAGTTGGTATCTAAGGTAACAGATTAAACTCTGAATTGCAGCCCAGTTAAATGTTTTTAGTTGAATGGTAAAAATGAGCTGAACTTAATGTAAAACCATCAATCAATCAAATTAATCTCCCTAGACCTGACTTGCTTTTTAAAATGGAGCGGTTGTGCAGTGCAGATATAACGTTTTTCCAAGACCGTCTGAAGTGGCCAGCTAGCTTTATGATTCGCCGTCACTCGTCAGCATACCGTGAGTAAATCGCTGATCTCAAGTATTGATGAAGGGTTAATTTAGCTCTGAATATGTGTGTTGCAAATAAACTGGTTGCCGTGATGTTACAGCATGTATATAGCATACCCTGTCTCTGCTTATACTACAGAAACTGTTCGCTCCGTTGAGCACAAAGTCGACTTTGCGTTGGCGGCAACCACACTTCACAATTTCTGCAGGAATTGTCTAGTTAGTGTGGTTGCCTTAGGGCAACTACACTATTATTATTGCACATATTATTATTATTATTCTATCTTTCCACCCATTTTTTGGACCGCTACTCCTCCCAGAGTTTTCGCACCACATACACATGCAATATGTCAAATCGAGCGGCCTGATCGGGAATAGAGCGCTATTACTTTGTGGAAAGATTGGTTGCACGGTTTTTGAAAAATTTGAATTTTTGTGGGCAATTTTTCCCATAGAGAATGAATGGCGGAATGTTCACCTTTGTGATGTCACAATGCTCTGTCTTCTCACCCTTGTGATGTCACAATGCCCTGTCTTCTGGCAGCAGTACTCAGGTCTCTCTCTAGATTTGAACATTCGGCCATTCATCTCTATGGGGAAAAATTGCCCACAAATTGTGCAATGCCTCATTGGACATGGTAGAGAGTCCTTTGTCCATTGGTGGAGATCAGCCTCGCCCCCCTTCCTGATTGGCCGATGTTTGATATTTCATAACTTTTGAACCGTTTGTCATAGAGAACTATGGGTCGCGTCATTGGACTCATAAAGACCTAGCAACCGCCTAAAACTCCATAGCAACCCCCTAGCAACACCCTAGCAACGGCCTAGAACTCCATAGCAACCACCTAGCAACACCATAGCAACCACCTAGAACTCCATAGCAACCACCTAGCAACATCCTAGCAACCACTTCGAATACCCTAGCAACCCCCTAGCAACACCCTAGCAACCACCTAGAACTCCATAGCAACCACCTAGCAACACCCTAGCAACCGCCTAGAACTCCATAGAAACCGCCTAGCAACACCCTAGCAACCACCTAGAACTCCATAGCAACCACCTAGCAACACCCTAGCAACCGCCTAGAACTCCATAGCGACCACCTAGCAACACCCAAGCAACACCCTAGCAACCACCTAGAACTCCATAGCAACCACCTAGCAACACACTAGCAACGGCCTAGAACTCCATAGCAACCACCTAGCAACACCATAGCAACCACCTAGAACTCCATAGCAACCACCTAGCAACATCCTAGCAACTACTTCGAATACCCTAGCAACCCCCTAGCAACACCCTAGCAACCACCTAGAACTCCATAGCAACCACCTAGCAACACCCTAGCAACCGCCTAGAACTCCATAGCAACCACCTAGCAACACCCTAGCAACCACCTAGAACTCCATAGCAACCACCTAGCAACACCCTAGCAACGGCCTAGAACTCCATAGCAACCACCTAGCAACACCATAGCAACCACCTAGAACTCCATAGCAACCACCTAGCAACATCCTAGCAACCACCTGGAACACCATAGCAACCACCTAGCAACACCCTAGCAACACCGTAGCAACCACCTAGAACTCCATAGCAACCACCTAGCAACACACTAGCAACGGCCTAGAACTCCATAGCAACCACCTAGCAACACCATAGCAACCACCTAGAACTCCATAGCAACCACCTAGCAACATCCTAGCAACTACTTCGAATACCCTAGCAACCCCCTAGAAACACCCTAGCAACCACCTAGAACTCCATAGCAACCACCTAGCAACACCCTAGCAACCGCCTAGAACTCCATAGCAACCACCTAGCAACACCCTAGCAACCACCTAGAACTCCATAGCAACCACCTAGCAACACCCTAGCAACGGCCTAGAACTCCATAGCAACCACCTAGCAACACCATAGCAACCACCTAGAACTCCATAGCAACCACCTAGCACCATCCTAGCAACCACCTGGAACACCATAGCAACCACCTAGCAACACCCTAGCAACAATCTGGAACACCATAACAACTGCCTAGCAACACCCTAGCAACCACATGGAACACCATAGCAACGACCTAGCAACACCCTAGCAACCACCTGGAACACCATAACAACTGCCTAGCAACACCCTAGCAACCGCCTAAAACTCCATAGCAACCACCTAGCAACATCCTAGCAACAACCTAGAATACCCTAGCATCCCCCTAGCAACACCCAAGCAACCACATAGAAATCCATAGAAACAATCTAACAACACCCTAGCAACCACCTGGAACACCATAGCAAATGCCTGGCTACACCCTAGCAACCACCTAGAACTCCATAGCACCCACCTAGCAACCACCTGGAACACCATAAAAACAGCCTAGCAACACCCTAGCAACCGCCTATAACTCCATAGCAACCACCTAGCAACACCCTAGCAACCACCTAGAACTCCATAGCAACCACCTAGCAACACCCTAGCAATCACCTAGAACTACATAGCAACCACCTAGCAACACCATAGCAACCGCCTAGAACTCCATAGCAACCACCTAGCAACACCCTAGCAACCACCTAGAACTCCATAGCAACCACCTAGCAACACCCTAGCAACCACCTAGAACTCCATAGCAACCACCTAGCAACACCCTAGCAACCGCCTAGAACTCCATAGCAACCACCTAGCAATACCCTAGCAACGGCCTAGAACTCCATAGCAACCACCTTGCAACACCATAGCAACCGCCTAGAACTCCATAGCAACCACCTAGCAACATCCTAGAAACCACTTAGAATACCCTAGCAACCCCCTAGCAACCACCTAGAACTCCATAGCAACCACCTAGCAACACCCTAGCAACCACCTAGCAACACCATAGTGCCTAGAACTCCATAGCAACCACCTAGCAACACCCTAGCAACCACCTAGAACTCCACAGCAACCACCTAGCAACACCCTAGCAACGGCCTAGAACTCCATAGCAACCACCTAGCAACACCATAGCAACCGCCTAGAACTCCATAGCAACCACCTAGCAACACCCTAGCAACCACCTAGCAACACCATAGCAACCGCCATGAACTCCATAGCAACCACCTAGCAACACCCTAGCAACCACCTGGAACACCATAGCAACCACCTAGCAACACCCTAGCAACCACTTGGAACACCATAACAACTGCCTAGCAACAGCCTAGCAACCGCCTATAACTCCATAGCAACCACCTAGCAACACCCTAGCAACCACCTGGAACACCATAACAACTGCCTAGCAACACCCTAGCAACCGCCTAGAACTCCATAGCAACCACCTACCAACCACTTAGCATACCCTAGCAACCACCTGAAACTCCATAGCAACCACCTAGCACCACCCTAGCGACCGCCTAGAATTCCATGAAACCACTTAGAACTCCATAGAACCACCTAGCAACACCCTAGCAACTGCCTCAGACATCATAGCAACTACCTACCACTGTTCACTCCGTTCAGCACAAAGTCGACTTTGCGTTGGCGGCAACCACACTTCACAATTTCTGCAGGAATTGTCTAGTTATTATTATTATTCTTTCCGCCTGTTTTTTGGACCGCTACTCCTCCCAGAGTTTTCGCACCACATACACGTGCAATATGTCAAATCGAGCGGCCTGATCGGGAATGGTGTGCTATTACTTTGTGGAAAGATTGGTTGCACGGTTTTTGAAATATTTGAATTTTTGTGGGCAATTTTTCCCCATAGGGAATGAATGGCGGAATGTTCACCCTTGTGATGTCACAATGCTCTGTCTTCTAGCAGCAGTACTCTGGTCTCTCTCTAGATTTGAACATTCTGCCATTCATCTCTATGGGGAAAAATTGCCCACAAATTGTACAATGCCTCATTGGACATAGTAGAGAGTCCTTTGTCCATTGGTGTAGATCAGCCTTGCCCCCCTTCCTGATTGGCCGATGTTTGATATTTCATAACTTTTTTACCGTTTGTCATAGAGAACTATGGGTCGCGTCATTGGACTCAGTAAAGACCTAGCAACCGCCTAGAACTCAATAGCAACCCCCTAGCAACACCCTAGCAACCACCTAGAACACCCTAGCAACGGCCTAGAACTCCATAGCAACCACCTAACAACACACTAGCAAACACCTGGAACACCATAGCAAATGCCTGGCAACACCCTAGCAACCGGCTATAACGCCATAGCAACCACCTAGCAACACCATAGTAACCACCTAGAACACCATAGCAACCACCTAGCAACACCCTAGCAACCACCTGGAACACCATAGCAACCACCTAGCAACACCCTAGCAACAATCTGGAACACCATAACGACTGCCTAGCAACACCCTAGCAACCACATGGAACACCATAGCAACGACCTAGCAACACCCTAGCAACCACCTAGAACACCATAACAACTGCCTAGCAACACCCTAGCAACCGCCTAAAACTCCATAGCAACCACCTAGCAACATCCTAGCAACAACCTAGAATACCCTAGCAACCCCCTAGCAACACCCTAGCAACCACCTAGAAATCCATAGAAACAACCTAACAACACACTAGCAACCACCTGGAACACCATAGCAAATGCCTGGCTACACCCTAGCAACCACCTAGAACTCCATAGCAACCACCTAGCAACCACCTGGAACACCATAAAAACAGCCTAGCAACACCCTAGCAACCGCCTATAACTCCATAGCAACCACCTAGCAACACCCTAGCAACCACCTAGAACTCCATAGCAACCACCTAGCAACACCCTAGCAACCTCCTAGAACTCCATAGCAACCACCTAGCAACACCATAGCAACCGCCTAGAACTCCATAGCAACCACCTAGCAATACCCTAGCAACGGCCTAGAACTCCATAGCAACCACCTAGCAACACCATAGCAACCGCCTAGAACTCCATAGCAACCACCTAGCAACATCCTAGAAACCACTTAGAATATGCTAGCAACCCCCTAGCAACCACCTAGAACTCCATAGCAACCACCTAGCAACACCCTAGCAACCACCTAGCAACACCATACCGCCTAGAACTCCATAGCAACCACCTAGCAACACCCTAGCAACCACCTAGAACTCCATAGCAACCACCTAGCAACACCCTAGCAACGGCCTAGAACTCCATAGCAACCACCTAGCAACACCATAGCAACCGCCTAGAACTCCATAGCAACCACCTAGCAACACCCTAGCAACCGCCATGAACTCCATAGCAACCACCTAGCAACACCCTAGCAACCACCTGGAACACCATAGCAACCACCTAGCAACACCCTAGCAACCACTTGGAACACCATAACAACTGCCTAGCAACAGCCTAGCAACCGCCTATAACTCCATAGCAACCACCTAGCAACACCCTAGCAACCACCTGGAACACCATAACAACTGCCTAGCAACACCTTAGCAACCGCCTAGAACTCCATAGCAACCACCTACCAACCACTTAGCATACCCTAGCAACCACCTAGCAATACCCTAGCAACCACCTGGAGCTCAATAGCAACCACCTGAAACTCCATAGCTACCACCTAGCACCACCCTAGCGACCACCTAGAATTCCATGAAAACACTTAGAACTCCATAGAACCACCTAGCAACATCCTAGCAACTGCCTCAGACATCATAGCAACTACCTACTACTGTTCACTCTGTTCAGCACAAAGTCGACTTTGCGTTGGCGGCAACCACACTTCACAATTTCTGCAGGAATTGTCTAGTTGCACATATTATTATTATTATTTCTTTCCACCCATTTTTTGGACCGCTACTCCTCCCAGAGTTTTCGCACCACATACATGTGAAATATGTCAAATCGAGCGGCCTTGATCGGGAATGGTGTGCTATTACTTTGTGGAAAGTTTCGGTAGACGGTTTTTGAGAAATTCCACTTTTTGTTGGGAAATTTTTCCCATAGAGAATGAATGGCGGAATGTTCACCCTTGTGATGTCACAATGCTCTGTCTTCTCACCCTTGTGATGTCACAATGGTCTGTCTTCTAGCAGCAGTACTCTGGTCTTTCTCTTGATTTGAACATTCTGCCATTCATCTCTATGGGGAAAAATTGCCCACTAATTGTGCAAGTGCCTCATTGGACATGTTAGAGAGTCCTTTGTCCATTGGTGGAGATCAGCCTCGCCCCCCTTCCTGACAGGCCGATGTTTGATATTCATAACTTTTGAACCGTTTGTCATAGAGAACTATGGGTTGCGTCATTGGACTCAGTAAAGACCTAGCAACTGCCTAGAACTCCATAGCAACCCCCTAGCAACATTCTAGCAACCGCCTGTAACTCCATAGCAACGACCTAGCAACCACCTAGAACACCCTAGCAACTGCCTAGAACTCCATAGCAACCACCTAGCAACACCCTAGAAACCACCAAGAACACCATAGCAACCACATAGCAACACCCTAGCAACAATCTGGAACACCATAACAACTGCCTAGCAACACCCTAGCAACCGCCTATAACTCCATAGCAACCACCTAGCAACATCCTAGCAACCACCTAGAATACCCTAGCAACACCCTAGCAACCGCCTATAACTCCATAGCAAATGCCTAGCAACACCCTAGCAACCGGCTATAACTCCATAGCAACCACCTAGCAACACCATAGTAACCACCTAGAACTCCATAGCATCCACCTAGCAACACCCTAGCAGCCACCTAGAATACCCTAGCACCCACCTAGCAACACCCTAGCAACCGCTTCAAACTCCATAGCAACCACCTAGCAACTCCCTAGACACCACCTAAAACACCCTAGTCACCACCAGAACATCATAGCAACTACCAACCACTGATCACTCTGTTCAGCAGAAAGTCAACTTTGCATTGGCGGCAACCACACTTCACAATTTCTTCAGGAATTGTCTAGTTATTATTATTCTTATTTTTTTTCTTCGCTAAAAGTGTCTGAGGCTCAGCAACCATAAGTCCTAGAGCAACCAAATTTGGCAGGTTGGTTCCTATGGCCCCCCACTACTCAGGCACTAAAGATCACCTATATCGGCCAGATGGTGGCGCTATAACAAAGAGTCATGTTTAAAAGGTCATAACTCCCACACCGTGAGTCAGATCAACACAAAACTTCATCGACCGATGCATCTGAATGTGCTCTACAACTTTGCTATTGGGAGTACCTATGTCTGCCATATTAGTTGTCTTTTTATTAGTTGGGGTGCGGAAGAGCTGGAGCTCCAAATCTAAACGGTTACGACATCTAGTAAACTTCTTTACGGCAAGCGACATCCATGGCGACGCAAGTAATCCGACACCGTAGGGTCTAGTTTTTATCAGTGAGGGGACGATCTGAATGTCGGGGAAGGAATGGAAGACAGTGCCACCCAGAGTGCGTGCTACGATAACAAAAGTTTGTTAGTAAAAGCGTTTTGAGAGGATGAATAATTACTTTTCTTTGGCATGGATCCATTTGAAGACAGTATCGGGTGAGTTCGTTAAGTCTTTAAATCTGTCATTATGGAGAAATAGCTAAACCATTTTATTGGTAGGTTTTGAGTTTCTGTGCAAACGCGCGAAAACACGCTGGTATAATAAAACAACGACGGTAATACATATATAGTCCGCTTCGTTCCGTTGCTACCATAACATAACACACTATCTTGTGTCTACAGCTGCAGTTTCTCGCTGCAATTTCTAACATTGAATATTCACAAAAGACGCAATTTATGCTGTACTCTGCCAATGACTAAATAAATAATACGCTATGGTAAAGCTTTGAGAGGATGAATCATTACTTTTCTTTGACATGGATCCATTTGAAGACAATAACGGGTGAGTTCGTTTACTCTTTAAATCCGTCATTATGCTGAGAGAAATCTTATTCTCAATTTAATCTCTAAATTGACTGTAAGCTTAGGGTTGTAACTAGGTAGCTGTTTCGTGGGTGACTTAGTTAATGCACTCATCTTAACTATTGCTTGTATTTTTGCATAGACTGCGTTGTTGCTGTTCTTGTTTGTGTTAGTGTTAATCAGTTTAACCTACTGGGTCCAAGTTGAACTATGCAGTTCCCTGCACTTAGAACAGTAGGCTACTTCCCTCTAGGGTTTTCGACACACTAGTTCCTGATTATGATTATACACTTTGTTGCACATCGCTCTAGATAAGAGCGTCTGCCAAATGCCTGTAATTTAATGTAATGTGATATTCCGTAGCAACAAGATAAACCCGACATTAGCCCTAAAATATGCCAATACAGCAGTGAAAACGCTGCTCACTGAATAACGAAATAAGCGAGACTAACTTAAAAAAAAAATTATACTATGTCATTCTATAGTCAATATCTGGGACTAAACATTGAATAAATATACAATCTTACCATTGGTTTTACGCGTAGAGATGTCCCTTTTGCGAATGAGTGGTCATATATTGTGGGTCGGCTATCTTCAATAATAGCTGTGCGTAATACCACACCTGTTGCTTACGGCGTTATCGCCCTTTTTAGTGCAATTTGGCTTGATTGACAACTCATTTATTCCGTAGGTGAGAGTATAAGCTTTCTAACGATGTATAACATGTCTGATTCTGCTTTTGGAATAGCGTTTTATAGGTCAGCATAACCGAAAATTTTCTCATCTGCCAATGTCTAAATAAATAAAACGGTAGGCTGCTCTGCGGCCAGCAAGCAGGTCGCGAGTTAATATTTCAACTTTTGTTTCGTTTTTTCTCAATGTCGTCTTTATTATTTGAAATGCGTATTTATGTGTTATTATTCTATCTGTCTCTGAGGCGCTCTGAAATGTGTATTCTCTGCTAAGCTGAGCAATGGATTGGAATATGTGTCTGACATAGTGTTGCACCGTATACCGAAACTTCAGCACTTTTTCGGTCCTTAAAAAAGAAACTGTTCGGTATTAGAATATTCCGACGTTCGGTAGTTTTGAGTTAAATGTAAAAGCCAGGGAAATTTTTTCTCCCGCGTTACTGATTGAGAGGATGAAAAGTGTCATTTGTCAGAATCTTCGCTAGATGGCAGTAGCAACTAAGGTTGCCAAGTGAGGTGACGTGTGCTTGTGCCTTCACTTCGCTGATACAGCGCAGGCTTCGACTCAGTTGACTTCAGTAGCAATAGCTGTTCTAATTTGTCAATATTTAATTATAGGAAAATGCTGTATTGTTATTGAAATATGCTGTTTTTAGATCTATTTTAAAGTGAAAGACCTGTTTAAAGATAATTTACTTTACAATTGTTTAATTTTTGAAGTATATTTAATATAGTTTTCTATGGTTTAGTGTTGTAACACTATAGTCCTATGCTTATTGATATGTTTAACAGGCTTCAACTTAAATGTTGTTAATAAACCAGGTTTTTAATAAATTGTGAATTCGAAAATGAGATCAACCCTTGTGGATATTACGTTTCTGATCTATTAAGGTAATTTCAGTATCGTTAGGTACCGAGTATTGAATCAGTATCGTTTCAGTATCAATTATCATGATACAAAACCTGGTATCGGTATCAAAGTCAAAATTTTGGTATCGTGACAATACTAGTGTGACACCTTTTTTAGTTGCGGCATAGAAGCGCTGCAGCTGTACATACACGCCGGGCCACATATGTGTTACGACATCCCATCTAAGTGTTGCCACATCCCATCTAAGCGTTACGACATAGTAAATGCTTTCACGGGAAGCAGCCAGGACACATCTATGGCGACGCAACTAAGTCATCCGGCAGCATCCCTTAGCACAAAATTGGCCATAAGTCATTAATCTTTTATACAATCATCATGATATTCAATAGATATGTTGGGTGAAGGCATATGATCACGAGGGAAAAGCCATTTTAAAATCGCTCCATAGGGGGCGAGATAGTGCCA
Source organism: Anguilla anguilla (assembly GCF_013347855.1). Lineage (NCBI taxonomy): Eukaryota > Metazoa > Chordata > Actinopteri > Anguilliformes > Anguillidae > Anguilla > Anguilla anguilla. Next base: position 29,188,422 of record NC_049207.1, read on the forward strand.
ATGCTGGGACCTCTCCCAACGCCGCTTGCGGCTTTAATTTGAATCTGTATTTGTTTCCCTGAAATCTGGATCTTTTTTGAAATATCATAATTTTTGTTTTTGTCATATTCACTGTCAGGGCCCAGGCTTGACAGTGTTTCTCTACCAGAGCCAGGCTCTGCTGCAGTCCATGTTCTGTGGACGATAGCAGAACCAGGTCATCTGCATAGAGAAGGAATTTTATTTCTTTGTCATCAAGGGTGATTCCAGGTGCTGCAGATTGTTCCAATGCTTTGGCCAGTTCATTGATATAAATGTTGAACAGAGTGGGAGTCAAGCTGCAGCCCTGCCTCACTCCCCACCCCTGGGAAAAGAATTCTGTTCTTTTGTTTCCAATTTTGACTCCACATTTGTTTTTGGTGTACGTTGATTTGATTATATCATATACTTTACCCCCCACTCTGGATATGTGTGTAGAACAAACCACTGTGCCAAATTGAATCAAATGCCTTCTCGAAATCTATAAAACAGGCGAAAATTTTGTTTTTATTTTGGTTGGCATGTTTTTCTACTAATGTGTGTAGGGTGTAAATTAAAGCCCGACCGATATATCGGTATGGCCGATATATCGGCCATTATTTGACTTTTTTGACGACATCGGGATCGGCAGTTATGCCGCCGATGTGCCCCGATATTTTAATAAGTATAATAAACAAAAAAACAATGATTATTTATCTGTACTTGTCTGTTCGAACGTTGTAATTGCTATTTACTAGAGTTATCCAGTAGAGGGAGCTCTAATACAAGTGTGAACTGCAGCAGCTGACGCGTTACTTCTCTAATAAGACGTTTGTCACTCATGCCTCATCCAATATTCTCCACTGCAAGACTTGTCTGCACAGATTCGATTGCCGCAATAAAGGTATGTATATTTAGTGAACGTTTTTAATTAAATGCGTTTATACGACCACTATGTTTATCAATCCTCATTATCAAGCGAGCGAGCTAGCTAACATATTTGGTTCACTTTAGCAAGCATTACATTACATTACATTACAGGCATTTAGCAGACGCTCTTATCCAGAGCGACTTACACAACTTTTTTTTACATAGCACTTTACATTGTATCCATTTATACAGCTGGATATATACTGAAGCAATGCAGGTTAAGTACCTTGCTCAAGGGTACAACGGCAGTGTCCTTACCCGGGAATCGAACCTACGACCTTTCGGTTACAAGCGCAGTTCCTTACCCACTGTGCCACACTCCGCTAGCTGGCTAGCAAGCCTTTATGAAGTGGCAGTGAGCACATAAGCAGTGTAGGATCTACATTTCCAGAGGACATCGCTGTATTCTCAAATAAATAACCAGGTTAAAAAAAATGGTGATTGAATGTATCACACATTTGTTTTTTTTATCTGAGATAATGATATTAGCTACTATATGATGCTGTGTAAATAGCCAACGCGTGATTGCAAGCGAGTGTGTCATCTAGTCACTCGTCATCGTAGCAAGCTAACCAGACAGTAAAAACGCAGAAAAAACACTTCTAACATGGATCATTTTAAGCCATGTTATCTAGCTTTGTCGTGATAACATGAGAGAAGGATTACTGCTGGAGAAGTGAATCAACCAACAGTTAGCCCGGGTAACCTGCACGAAAGTGCTTTGTAGTTTTTTTTCATGTAGGCTAATTCATCCAGTCAATTTAATTTCATCTAACGTTACACTTGATTCACTCTTTAGCTCCGCTAGATAATGTCTTACTCTTTGAGATCATGTTGTAGAAATAAAATAAGAAAATATAATTCATTTAACTTACTGAGAATATATAATAAGAAATAATGAGGCTGTGTCAATAGCTAATGCGTTATTGCGAGCGAGTGTGTCATCTAGTCACGCGTCAGGGCGCATTGTAGTTATTTTCACCGCCTAATTCTTATGGACAGGGAAGCTCGCTAGATAGTCTTACTCTTTGAGATCATGTAGTAGGAATAAAATAAGAAAATATAATGAATGTACTGAGAATAGATACTAAGAAATAATAATAACAAATTAATAACAACAACAACAATAATAATAATAATATTCATAAAAATACATGTTTGAAACTGGAAAACTGATTTTTTTAAATTAATTTTTTATAGATGGCTGGAAAAGAAAGGAGTAAAAGCAAGGTGTGGAGTTGTTTTGATTTCACACACTTAAAGATGGTGTTAATATATATATTTAATTTAATATCATCTTTTACTTTTTTTATCTAAAAAGTTCTTTGTGTGTTTATATTTATTTTTATTTGTTTGCTTATAAGTTAAGTGTTCTTAAATATAGAAACTTTAATAAAATACAAGTTTTTCAAATTGATTTGAAAATGTTGCACTTTTTGACAAAATATCGGTCAAAACATCGATAATCGGTGGGCTAGGACTCTCCAAAATCGGGATCGGCATCGGACCCAAAAATCTGGCATCGGTCGGGCTCTAGTGTAAATATGATCAGTTGTACAGTGTTTAGGAAGAAATCCAATTTGACTTTTATTCAAGACATTGTGCTCAATAAGGAAGTCTAGAAGTCTTGTGTTTATTATACTACACAGAACCTTCCCCAGATTACTGTTCACACAAATGCCTCGGTAGTTGTTGGGGTCCAATTTGTCTCCACTTTTAAATATAGGAGTAATTAATCCTTGATTCCAGATGTCAGGGAAATAACCCATGCTCAGAACCAAATTAAATAGCTTCAAAATGGCATTTTGTAATTTTTGGTTGCTGTATTTTAGCATTTCATTTAAAATGCCATCTGGTCCGCTGGCTTTTCCAGATTGGAGCACGTGAAGTTTGTCAATCAATTCCTGCTCAGTGATTGGGGTGTCTAATGGATTCTGATTGTCTTTTATGCTTAACTCAAGTTTGTTTAGTTTTTCACAGATCTCTTTCTGTTCCAGGTGATTTTTATGTGGTATGTTTTTGTAGAGATTTTCAAAATGATCTTTCCATATTTTACCATTTTGGATGGCCAATTCCTCTTGTTTTGTTTGATTTAGTTTTTTTCCAATTTTCCCAAAATTTGTTGGAATTGATTGACTCCTCAGTTATTGTAAGTTGTGCCTGTGTTTGCTGTTCTTTTTTGGTTCTGAGAGTGTGTTTATAGTATTTTAATGTCTCAAAGCAAGGCATAAATCTGGGTTTTGTTGATCTCTGTGTTTCTGATTAGATAATTTTCTAAGTTTTTTCTTATTTCTTTGTCAAACCATGTTTCTGCTTTGATTTTTTAGGGTCATTGTGCTTTTTCTTTAAATTTGATATTAAAGCTGCCTTTTTAAGTAGGCCTATGTTGTTCACATTTTTGGCTGCCATATTTAATCCTTCTTTACTTTGAGGGTATGTAGTGACCAGAAAGGTATCTAATAGTGTCTGGATTTCTTGATTATTGATTGCTTTCTGGTATTCCTCTGTGCTGTTTGGCTCCCATCTGTATGATTGGTTGATGTTGTACAGCGTACTGGGAGGATTGTGGGTGCTGATGTTAGGTTCTGTCCTTTTATAGATTGCTCATAAATATAGATCATTTTTGGATGCAATTCATTTTTTGCTTAATTTAAACCGCCAGAATCTCCACGATTAGTCAGGGGCATTTTAACTGATGGGACAATTGTTTCTTGGTATTCTGGGGGACAGTGAGTAACGGTATTGGCTCTACACCAAGATTCCTGAAGGATTATCATGTCGATGTTTTTTATCGTCTCTTGGAATTCCAGGGTTGAACTTTTTAAGCCAAAAGCAGATGAGTTCAGGCCCTGGATATTCCACATGCTAATGGAAAATGTTTTATGCATTTATTGTACTTAAGGAACTTAGGCCTATTTGTTTTAAAACAGACAAACAATGTTGGAATATATAAATTATTTATATAATTATTGAGATGGTACTAATATTTATACTAATCTACTTAAAATATATTTTTACATTTGTTATTTTAACTATTAGAAATAAAATTGGTACATTACATACAGTATATGAAGTTATTTAGCTCATCAGTCTAGTGCAGATGAGACTGAGGAGATTTCTTATCTTGCCCAGGTCATCTGTCTTCCCTGGGGCCCTGAGTGCTGCTGCGCAGCTGGGGTACCGCTGCTGTGTTAGCCCAGGTCTGGGCTGGCTGGGTTTCTGCTGCCAGGGTATTGGGTGCGGTGAGTAGGCTCCCGGCAATCCTGGTTGGCTGGGCTGGTGTTGCTGATGCTGTGGGTGGGATGGGTAGGCTACAAGCATCCCTGGTTGGCTAGGCTTGTGTTGCTGATGCTGTGGGTGGGATGGGTAGGCTCCAGGCATCCCTGGTTGGCTGGGCTGGTGTTGCTGATGCTGTGGGTGGGATGGGTAGGCTCCAGACATCCCTGGTTGGCTGGGCTGGTGTTGCTGATGCTGTGGGTGGGATGGGTAGGCTCCAGACGTCCCTGGTTGGCTGGGCTGGTGTTGCTGATGCTGTGGGTGGGATGGGTAGGCTCCGGGCACCCCTGGTTGGCTGGGCTGGTGTTGCTGATGCTGTGGGTGGGATGGGTAGGCTCCAGGCATCCCTGGTTGGCTGGGCTGGTGTTGCTGATCCTGTAGGTGGGTTTGCCGAGCTGCAGCAGGCCTTGGAAGGATATGCTGGCCTCTGGGTGGTCCGGCGATGTGGGGTCCAGGGGGATGAGTGCTGGGCGGCCTCCTGTTCCGGGGAGTGTTATTTGAGGGTCTGCCCAAAGCTGTGTCCTTTAGCATTTTGGCAAAGATGGGAACTGCCTGTTTGTGCAGGTGCACATGGTCGTGGAGGTCGTAGGTTGCGAGGGTAGAGTGGTGTGCCAGGTGGATGTTGACTATAAGAGCATATCCTCGTGAAATTTCAGCATTCACCTTGTGGACTGTGATGGGATGAAAATCTCTTCGGGGCAGGAGGGTGGAAATTATAATTTTACTATCTGGGAAGGCCTCTGTTGCCCTCTCTGCCACTTTATCTCTGAGCCAAGTAAAAATTTCATTTCTTTTGATATAGTTTGCCTGCCCATTACAGTTACAACTGGCGATACATAATTCATTGTTATTCATAGTTGGGTTATTAATTGTCATTTCTTAAAATAAGCATAAATGCAAAGAAAAGTCCATATGATCCAAACTAGGAAGTGGCGGAACCATGATACATATATGGTGGTTTTGGAAACATGATTAGATGAGGAGAAAAACAAAAAACAAACAAATACGCACACAAAGACACACAAAAGACATACACAACACATAAAATGTCTAGAGTATTTTAGGCGTAGCATCAGGACGCTCACTGCCGTTTTACAGCAAAGCTGTGCACTTCAGTAAAGCCATGGTGTCCTTTCTGCTTCTCTATACAGCTGACCGTCAATGTATAGTTTGTCAACTATTATGTAAGCGTGCAGCCCTTTCTGGCGGTTCTCTTTTTGAATCGGGTATAGCCGCTTGCGTCTTTCCATTTTTTCTTTTAACTCGCATCTTGTTTTTATAATGCCCGAACTTGGAAATCAGTAGACATGAGTATGCTCTTTCCCACGACGTGCAGGAACTGGCGCCGTGGGCTATGCGTGGCAAATTGTGGTCACTCTCTCACTCACTCACTCACTTACTCACTGACAACCTTTGAGCGAAATTTGGTGGGACGCATGCGCAGGTGGTGCTTTATTTAGTAGGACGCATGCATAGGTGGTATGGCACAACATTTTTAAGCACAGCTTTATCGCCTCACGTTACTTTAGCTATCCCTAACATGTTCGCGTTTTGCCTACTTTAGCTAACCTAGTTAGCGCGTACGGATCGCCTACTTTAGCTAACCTAGTTAGTGTGTACGGATGCTATCCTGCACGCATCAGTAGGAGCTAAGGACACACAGCTACAGCCACCGATACAGATGTATCGACACAAGGAGGACAACAAATAACGTTACAGAGGTGAGGACATGCCATAGCTCACTAGCTATATAGTACGGATGGCAAAACAGAGCTTTAGAATGTCGCCAGCAGTGTATGCGCGTGAGCTTGATAACACATTTCTCAGAGAAAAGGTAGTTTGTAGCCTTTTTTTGTTCATTACAGTGGTGGTAGTGTTGTAAGAAATGGATAGATGCCAGTTTACCATCAGCTGTATTTATTGCAACTCCACCGAGTTGCACACATCCAACATGCCGATAGCTTTTTCCCTAATTACCCCACCTGGTAATATACATCATGACACTGTCCCCGCCTCCCTGCGTATGAACTCACAGGTAAAATAGTCCGCTCATGACATCTCCCTCACTTTGAGTCGAAGACATAGGTATGTACACAAATAATTTACTTTTAGCAGATATCTCTTGCAGTGTCATTTCTAGAGGTAGCCAATGAAGTCATGTCATTACATTAACAATCATGAATTATCATTACTACGATTATTTTACAATTACATTACTAACCCTAACTAACAGTATCTTCAAAATGTTGTTTTTTTTCCCTACAATGTAGAACAATGCATTCATATATATATATATATATATATATATATATATATATATATATATATAGTGGATAGAAAATGAATACACCCCTTTGAACAATTCCAGGCTTTGACCTATAGCCTGGAATTTAAATGCAATAAATCTATGTATTTTTCCTACTAATCTACACACAATATTCTAACATTAAATAAAAATAAACAATTGCAATAACTTGGTTTGATAAGTATACACCCCTTTACTGAAGCACCCCTTAAACTATCTCAGGAATAACCAATTGCCTTCAAGATCAAACAATAACTCATTGTCCTACACCTGTGTGGAATCACAGCAATTAACTTGATGACGTGAATAAAAACAGCTGTTTACCATGGTCCCTCTGTTTGGAAGTGCAGTCTCACACAAAGGCAGCAGCATGGGCTCCAAAGATCTCCCAAAACAAGTCTGTGACAAAGTTGTGGAAAGGTACTGTAAGGAATTAGATTTAGTTGCAGGGAGGGAAAACATGTTTATCTGACTCCATTAACTTCAAATCCTGTAAAGTGAAGATGTATGTGAATACGGGATCGCGTATACGTGCATTGGCTGCTCTGAAAAAGGAAAAAACTGTTTATTATGACACAATATGATCGTTGGCAATAACCAAGGATAGGCAGTTTCAACGATGGAAAACTTTATTTTACAAAGCAAGACAAAAGAATGCTATGAAAAGTAAAGACATACAAACTTACAAACTAGGACAAAGAAAAGGAACACAAAGTGAGTATTGATGAATGCCCAAATATTCTGTACAGCGAAGACTATGGTACCAGGAGAACTGTTAAGCAGATTCTCCTGGTTTCTTTGGACTTCCCTTAAATCCAATCCTGAGAAAGCCTTCCACACCCCACAGCTCCCTGGGTTTGCTCAAATAAGGTCTGGACACGAATAGGCCGGTAACATCTGCCCCACCAAGAAACCCCCCTACTCCTCCAGAAAAAGAGAAACTGCACTTCCCCCCTACTCTGTAGACAAAGGAGAAGTATCAAAATCCAGTGACAGTAATAAGATATTTTGTACAATGGCACATGATCCTATGATTTTACCTATCAATTCTCCAAATACTTCTTTATGGGAGTCCATGGTGGTGACCCATCTGTGACCCAGACACTTGTGTAGGCATACCTATGTATAAATATACTATGCTTTACATACTTGTGATCATAACCCCACATACCATGCCATACCCGTTCAGTGCGCTTGTCTATGTATGATATTATTCACAGTCCCCCACATTTATCATATCATCCTTAGTTATCTGCATGCAAATACATATGATGCATTCTTTCAGTCCATGGTAGTGGTTTTGTCTGACCCAGGAGAGCCTGGGCCATTGTCCATGAATTGCAGAGCAGCCATTTATAGCCCTCAATTGAAATTCTTCTGGACCCTCCACCTTGTATGGCCACAGCTCCAAGAGGGTAATATCCTGTCACCTGATTCCTCTAACTCTTCCAGGAGGATAAGCCATTTGAAGATTGCTTCCCCATGAGTCAAAAAAGACAGGCCCATGCAGCTTTCACCTGCTGTCCCCATCCTGGGGCATTCTATGGCTCCACTCAGCTCCACTCGTATGGCAGTGGAATTTTTACAACTCCACCAGTGTGCGTGCCATGGAAGAATATATCCAGTTGTGAGGGGACAACAGAGTCGATTGGGAAAACTGAAATTTTACCTTACAGTACACGTCAGGTGAGGGATATAAAAAGATTTCCAAGGCTTTGAAGATGCCTTTGAGGACTGTTAATACCATCATTAAGAAATGGAAAGTGTATGGCACCACCTACAGTCTACCAAAATCAGGGTGTCCATCTAAACTAGATGACCAGGAGAGAAGACAATTAGTCAGAGAGGCTACCCGGAATCCAATGGCAACCTTGAAAGATCTACAGGGATTTATGACCAACAGAGGGAAACATGTGCATCACACAACAATATCAAAGATATTGCACACATCTGGCCTGTATGGAAGGGTGGCAAGAAAAAAGCCATTTCTCAAAAAGGTCCATCTGGAGGCCCGTTTTACATTTGCAAAAAAACACCTTGAGGAACCTGCAACAAACTGGCAGAAAGTTTTGTGGTCAGATGAAACCAAAATAGAACTTTTTGGCATAAATGCCAAACGTTATGTTTGGCGAAAACCCAACACTGCCCATCACCAAAACAACACCATCCCAACTGTGAAGGGACTGGGGAACTTGTCAAGATTGAAGGGAGGATGGATGGAGCTAAATACAGGGAGATTTTGGAGAAGAACCTGAAGAGGTCTGCAAAAAGACTGAAAATGGGTCAGAAATTCATATTCCAGCAGTGTTACGTTCCACGTTGTGTGTGTTGTTTTTCCCCCCTCTGTAATGCTGCAGGAGAGCCATTCATCATTTAATTTGCTGTGCCCGCTGTCAATCATCATTAACCTGGTCCCGCCTCCACCAATCACATCCCTCCTCTGGAAGATAAAAGCTGTGTGGCTGCTGCTGCTCGTCGTCTCTCTGTTATTGATCTCTGTTCGTTTTCGCTGTGTGGTTGTGTATGTGCGGTAGAGATTTGAGACCTGTGTGTGTGCGTGTAAACGTTTCCCCTGCTTGTGTATGTGTGGTTGTCTGTGTGTGGTTCAGGCCCTGGGGCAGGTAAGACCAGTGCTACACGCAGGAGGAAACTTGTATAGACATATTAGAAAAGGGGTGGTTGCCAACTGTGTATTTTTGTTTGTAAGAGTAGCTAGACAGTCTTTTGTTATGCTTAGTTAGTCAGATTATCTTTTGTTCTAGCGCTGTTTGGTTTTGTTTATTTCATTTCTTTAGCTACATCCATGTCCCTTGGCCTTGTGACCTAGTTGTGTCTTGCTTTGTGTTAACTTGTACAAATGTAAATATCACTTCACTTGCACTCTTATAATAATAACACCTTTAATATCACCTGCAACTTTGTCTGCCCTGATTATTTATACTAAACGTGCACAACACCTTTTCACCCGGACACTTTATTTCAATATATATGTTACGTACTCCCTCCTACTCCTGGACACATTGAAAGACCTAACACATTGGGGGCTCGTCCAGGATCGCACGTATTCCGTGTGAATAATCGTGTTTTGCAGTGTACATTGTTGCATCTCTAGATCGGTGGGTTGTGTAGCTCTACGGTTGTGTATTGTTGGTGTACTGTGTGTGTATTTCTTGCTGTGCATAGTGAAGGAAATAAAAATGGCATTGTTTGATTTAGGTGAGTTTATTGCAGAACCTTCGGTTATTGTTTTCGACCACTGTCGTAAAGCAGACTTGGTATTTTGGTTTCGAGGAGTCTTATTAAAAGGGAGATTAAAGCCGCATTTCCACCAAAAGTACCCGGAACTTTAGTCCCAGGAACTACTTTTCAAGGAACTAAAAGGTTCCTTCAGCCCATTGTTGTCTGCGTTTCCACCGCGGTCTAAAGTCCCGCGAAGATTAGGCAAATTAGCCCACTGACGTATGAAAAAGCGACGTTGTCGTCGGTCCATCTGTCCTATGATTTCTTCTGTAACCCCATACTACCACCGAAGTAGCCTACATTATTTTCTAATAATCGGGACAGCCCGGAGGGGTTTATTCCACTTATATACAACGGGTTACCAACAATGACTATATATGGTTACTTTTGTATTTATTGATTTTTATCGATTTAATCACCTGAAATTGAAATGTTCTTCCGCGGGCCGTTTGGGCATATTTTACCGTTGTCAAGCAAAACTGTCGTTGGTAGTTGGACTTGGACCGTTGTTATGCAACAAATAGGATATAACAGGCCAATCGTCAGATTGTAACTGTTTTATATATCCTCTCAAACACATTCATTATGTTTTTATGCGAACATTCACTTTCATGTCTTGACATCCGAGGCGACAGAATGTATTCACATTCCACAAATAACTGGCAACAACAGCAGAAAACATGCACACGTCGTAAACAATTTGCTGTTGAATTGATTACTTTCTCATCGTCAATTCCATATAGGCTAATCGCAAAATGACAAGAATAGAACGAAAACTCGGACTTGCGTGAAAATTTAAATTAACAGTGGTACAGCCACTGTTTGTTTTCCTTCAAAGTTACTGCTAGCCGAGCAGCGAAGTGTGCCCTCCAGATGCGAACCATGCACCATAAATTAGTCCATAGTCTTCCTGGTCTTTTTGTGGAATTGAAGAATGGCAGAGTAAAATTATGGCAGTCTGAAAAAGCAAAAGGGACGATTACTAGAATTAACCTGTTATTTTACCCTGACAAAAAGTGCGGAAGGTGATTTCCAGTTTGCTTTTACTGTATCACCAATGTAAATTACGCAGAACTACCGCATACCTCGCATAACTGTATCAAACGTTTTGAGTCAATTACAACGGGCTAACAAAGAAAACCCGGAAGAAAATATTCAGCAACCGAATTAAACCGTTTGAATGTTTTACGTAATATGCTGTCCCAGTACGAATGCTTAACAATTTATAAAACGAATACTAAAGCAAGAAAAGAACAGAAAAGCACACATGTTATAATTCCAAGACGTTGGCAGGCTATAACCAAAAGTAGGCTACTGCGCCCCATAACATACAAGTTTGATTTCAAGTTATTAAGAAAATAAATTGGTTTGCGGCTGCAGATTTTTAAAAATGGCGGTTGAAATAAAACACTACGAGTCATCGACCAATCAGAAATTTTCAGCGCTTGCGCCCCACCCCAAAAGTTCCGGTACTTTTGGAAAGTACTACCCCCCGAGCAGGGACTAGTCCCCGGAACTTAATTTAGACCCTAGTTCCTGCGGTCGAAACGCACTGACTTCCTCAAAAGGTTCCTAGTTCCGGGGTAAAGTTCCTGCGGTGGAAACACGGCTTAAGTCCGTGGTATGGGACAAACTGGTGGAGTTGGGAGTCTTTACCTTGCCTGTCCTGTTACCTCCCAGCCAGCTTGACGTGTCATCCCTGGTGTCTGGGAAAGATCCCAATCCACCGCTGAGCGCTGGGGGTTCCACCAGAACGGAGGTGAAGGCGGAGAATCCCCCAGCTACCTTGCCAAGGTTCGAGGCTTTCTGCCGAGCTCCTCTGGGTCGAGGGTTGATGCACGGCTGAAGGTCCGTTTGGCCCGTCTTCAACTGGAGGCCCAGGAGAGGGCTTGAGAATCCCAGGAAAGAGCTCAGAAACTTGAGTTTGAGCATAGGCTAGCCATACGTACACTAGAAATTGAGGCGGAGACAAAGCTAAAGCTGTGTAAGTTGGAGTTGGAGAACGCCGCTACGCAAGCTGTTACGGCCCCCGCCTCAGGTATGCCCGCACCACTTGCTGACCACTATGATGTGCGGAGACACGTAGCAATTCCCCCATTTCAGGAGACAGAGGTGGACACTTATTTTAATACTTTTGAGCGCCTTGCCACTGTACTTAACTGGCCAAAAGATATTTGGACCACCTTGCTGCAGTGCAAATTAAGAGGTAAAGCGCAGGATGCAGTGGCTGCCTTATCGCTTGCCGACAGTTTAAATTATGAGGTGGTGAAGGCAGCGGTGCTCCGTGCGTATGAGTTGGTGCCGGAGGCTTATAGACAACAATTTAGAAATTACCAGAAAGCCCCGTCCCAGTCCTTTGTTGAGTTCGCTAGCGAGAAGGGAACTCTTTTCGATAAGTGGTGTGTTGCTAGCAAAGCAACAGAGTATAGTTCGCTCCGGGAGTTAATTTTATTGGAGGAGTTCAAAAAGTGCACGCCAGAGCGTTGTGTAGTGTATTTGAATGAGCAAAAGGTTTCTTCCTTAAATGAGGCGGAAATCTTTGCCGATGAGTTTACCCTCACACATAAAAGTGTGTTTGTGACGTCCCGTGGGAAAATTTCTGATGCTGCTCCACCTGTTGCGTCACTAGTTAAACCCCCTAGATCTCCCTCTTCGCGCTTTAAGGAACAACGAGAGTGTTTCTACTGCCACAAAAGGGGCCATGTTATAGCGGACTGTTTTCTAGTAAAAAAGAAAACTCCCGACACCCCAAAACCTACCGATTTTTTTAGAACCGTATCCAAACAGTCCCCCAGTACCCATGAAAAAGGTAATGTTGGCTACGGGCCATTCATATTTGAGGGCTTTGTGTCTTTGGTTGGGAAACCGAATGTCCAAAAGGCAGTCCGAATTCTAAGAGACACTGGGGCATCCCAGTCCTTCTTATTGGCGGAGATCATGCCTTTGTCAGATGCGTCCTCTTGCGGTGCGGACATCATAGTTCAGGGAATCGAGATGGGCTTTATTAGTGTTCCGTTGCATCAGGTACAAATTAAATCTGATTTAATTTCTGGCTGTTTTAACGTAGCCGTGCGTTCTGCTCTGCCAATTCCAGGGATAGACCTCATTATGGGGAACGATATCGCAGGTGGTAAAGTGCACCCTGTACTGGAGGTTTTGAAATACCCCGAGACGCACGCTACGCCAGAGATCTCGAAATTTCCCCCTGATATTTTCCCTGCCTGTGTGCTTACCCGAGCACAAGCACGAAAATGGGGCGAGCAGGTGAATTTGTCTGACTCCCTCCTAGCCACTTCATTTGCTAGCGATGTTCCAGTCCCTGAGTGCCCGACTAAAAAGGTGAATGAGAAAGCATTGTCCGTGGATATGCCTTCGATTAAGCTGCCAGTCACACGTGAACAGCTTATTGTCGCTCAGAAATCGGATCCATCTCTCACTCATTGTTTTAAATCAGCTATCACTCCTGAAGCTGCGAAAGACAGGCCGGTAGCTTATTTCATGGAAAAGGGCCTGTTGATGAGGAAATGGGAGTTACCTGTTGCAGCTGGCATGGATTGGGGTGTGGTGACCCAAGTAGTTGTACCCATACCTTATCGCCAGCAGGTGTTATCGTTGGCACACGAGAGCCCTTGGTCTGGTCACCTGGGTATAACCAAAACCTATAACAGGGTGTTGCAACATTTGTTTTGGCCCAAGTTAAAAACCACGGTTACTCTGTACTGTCGAACCTGCCATAGTTGTCAGGTTACAGGCAAGCCAAATCAAGTAATTCCTCCCGCTCCCCTCTGTCCTATTCCTGTTATGGGCGAACCTTTCACTCATGTGATAGGCAATTGTGTGGGCCTGTTACCGAGAAGCAGAACCGGAAACAAATTTCTGCTTACCCTCATGTGTGCAGCTACACGATTTCCAGAGGCTATTCCCCTCCGTGCAATTACTGCAAAAGCAGTTGTGAGGGCTTTAACTAAGTTCTTCTCTACATTTGGTTTCCCTAAGACTCTCCAAACCGATCAGGGATCTAATTTTCTTTCAAAGATTTTTAAACAGGTTTTAGGTTCCCTGGCAATTAAGCACAAGGTCTCTTCCGCATACCATCCCGAATCGCAAGATGCGTTAGAACGCTGGCATCAGACTTTTAAATCAGTGCTACGCAAATACTGTCTGGAGACCGGAAACAGCTGGGATGAGGGAGTACCTTTTGCATTGTTTGCACTAAGAGAAACTGTGCAGGAGTCACATGGCTTTAGCCCAGCTGAACTGGTTTTTGGGCACACAGTGCAAGGTCCCCTTCAAGTTCTTAAAGAACAAATACTGTCTGATGACTCATCCGCTAAGTCCACCAATGTGTTGGACCATGTTTGTCAGTTTCGAGAGCGCTTACATCGGGCTTGCTCTCTTGCCAAAGAAGCGCTTGCCACCTCTCAAAGCGCTATGAAAAAGCGTTATGACCGGAAGGCTGTTGCACGCTCATTTGGCTGGTCTTAATGCCCGTTCAAGGTTCTGTGCTGTCTGCTCGCTTCTCAGGTCCTTACACTGTGGAGGAGAAGCTAAGTGACACTGACCACGTCGTTCGCACTCCTGACCCCAGACATCAGTCCCGTATGTGTCATGTAAACATGATCAAGTTGTATCATGCCAGAGCTCCAAAGTCGGAGGAGAGTAATGTTTTGCCAGTTTCGGCTATAGGTTCCGTGTCCACGGTGGTTACTTCTGATCCTGCTGGGGATGAGGATGGTCTGCTACTCAGAAATGCGCCACAGAAGTGCGCTAGACTACTGAATTCAGAGGTGCTAGCAGACCTGTTTTCTCCTTTTGCCCACTTGCCCAAAGAGCAACGTTCTGATGTTATGCAGTTAATCACAGAATATCCAATGCTCTTTAATGACACCCCTACTCAAACACAAGTCATACGGCATGACATAGATGTGAATAACTCTGCGCCCATCCGACAGCATCCGTACCAAGTCAATGCTGCCAAACGTGCGGCCATGAAAAAAGAGGTACAGTATCTTTTATCCAACCAGTTAGCCAGTCCTAGTTCAAGTCCCTGGAGTTCGCCGTGTTTGTTGGTGCCCAAGCCGGATGGTAGTCCCAGGTTCTGTACGGACTTTCGTAAAGTCAATGCAGTTACTGTACCTGACTCCTACCCTCTCCCACGGATGGAGGACTGCATTGGCTCCGCTCGGTATGTGAGCAAACTCGACTTGTTGAAAGGTTATTGGCAGGTTCCCTTAACCTCCCGTGCTTCTGACATCTCTGCCTTTGTCACCCCTGACGATTTTCTTCAGTACAACGTCTTAGCTTTTGGTATGCGGAATGCTCCGGCCACCTTTCAAAGGTTGGTCAATATTGTATTATCTGGTGTTCCGAACTGCAACGCATATCTCGATGAACTGGTTGTATATACCAGCACTTGGTCCGAACATATACACATTCTCAGAATGGTGTTTGACAGATTGGCATCGGCTTCGTTAACTGTCAACCTTGCCAAATGCAAGTTTGGGAAAGCCACAGTCACCTACTTAGGTAAGCAGGTTAGCCAGGGTAGGGTTAAGGCCTGTAAATGCTAAAATTATGGCCATTACCGGTTTTCCAGCACCTACGACCAAACGCGAGTTGCGTAGATTCATTGGAATAGCAGGCTACTACCGTAGTTTCTGAAGGAACTTTTCCTCAGTCATAGCTCCCCTGACTAGTTTGCTCAGCTCTACACGACAGTTTATCTGGACCCCCGATTGTCAACATGTCTTTGAAAGCGTCAAAGCTTTATTGTGCAGTGCTCCTGTGCTCGCCGCTCCGGAGTTCGCAATACCGTTTAAGTTAGAGGTAGACGCGAGCGCCTTGGGAGCTGGCGCTGTGTTAATTCAAGAAAGTGCAGATGGAATTGATCTCCCCATCTGTTTCTTTTTGAGAAAGTTCACCAAGCCTCAGATAAATTACTCCACCATCGAGAAAGAAGCACTGGCTTTACTGTTGGCATTACAACATTTTGAGGTATACGTTGGATCCAGCTCTGTCCCTGTCGTTGTATATACGGACCATAATCCATTAGTTTTCTTGTCAAGAATGTACAATCAGAACCAGCAATCAATGCGCTGGTCCCTCATAATTCAAAATTACAACTTGGACATAAAACATAAAAAAGGTACCGACAATGTTATGGCAGACGCATTATATGATGTCTCGTATATGAAGTAGCCTTTTCAGAACGAAAATGATACACTGCAATTGTACATATGAACAAACTTAACTGATAAGTTCGTTCTTGTTGGTGGGTGTGTTATGTTCCACGTCGTGTGTGTTGTTTTTTCCCCCTCTGTAATGCTGCAGGAGAGCCATTCATCATTCCATTCGCTGTCCCCGCTGTCAATCATCGTTAACCTGGTCCCACCAATCACATCCCTCCTCTGGAAGATAAAAGCTGCGTGGCTGCTGCTGCTCGTCATGTCTCTGTTATTGATCTCTGTTCTTTTTCGCTGTGTGGTTGTGTATGTGCGGTAGAGATTTGAGACCTGTGTGTGTGCGTGTAAACATTTCCCCTGCTTGTGTACGTGTGGTTGTCTGTGTGTGGTTCAGGCCCTGGGGCAGGTAAGACCGGTGCTACACGCAGGAGGAAACTTGTATAGACACATTAGAAAAGGGGTGGTTGCCAACTGTGTATTTTTGTTTGTAAGAGTAGCTAGACAGTCTTTTGTTATGCTTAGTTAGTCAGATTATCTTTTGTTCTAGCGCTGTTTGGTTTTGTTTATTTCATTTCTTTGGCTACATCCATGTCCATTGGCCTTGTGACCTAGTTGTCTTGCTTTGTGTTAACTTGTACAAATGTAAATATCACTTCACTTGCACTCTTATAATAATAACACCTTTAATATCACAACTAATATTAATATGCAACTTTGTCTGCCGGACGGAGTGTGGCACAGTGGGTAAGGAACTGCGCTTGTAACCGAAAGGTCGCAGGTTCGATTCCCGGGTAAGGACACTGCCGTTGTACCCTTGAGAAAGGTACTTAACCTGCATTGCTTCAGTATCTATCCAGCTGTATAAATGGATACAATGTAAAGTGCTATGTAAAAAAAAAAAAAAAATTAAAAAAAAGTTGTGTAAGTCGCTCTGGATAAGAGCGTCTGCTAAATGCCTGTAATGTAATGTAATGTAATTTATACTAAACGTGCACAACACCTTTTCACCCGGACACTTTATTTCAATATATATGTTACGTACTCCCTCCTACCCCTAGACACCTTGAGAGACGTAACAAGCAGGACAATGACCCAAAGCACAAGGCCAAAGCTACCATGGAGTGGTTTGCAAAGAACAAGGTGGATGTTCTGGAGTGGCCAAGTCAAAGCCCTGACTTCAACCCAATTGAAAATCTGTGGAATAACTTGAAGGTTGCAGTCCATCAGCGAAGACCAACAAACCTCTCCCAGCTCGAACAGTTCTGCACAGAGGAGTGGGGGAAGATCTCCAAATCAAGGTATGCCAACCTTGTGCAGAACTACCCAAAAAAACTGGTAGCTATAGTTGCTGCCAAAGGTGCTTCCACCAAGTATTGACTCAAGGGGGTGTATACTTAAAAAATGAGGAAATTTCAGTTTTGTTCATTAAATGCTCTCTTTTTTAAATAAAAATTATTTCACTGCATTCATATGGTATGTTGTATACTTTGGGTCAGGGCAAAACAAGTCCCATTTGAATGCATGAAATTTACAGACCACGACACAACAAGATGTAAAAACTTTGAAGGGGGGTGTATTCATTTTCTACCCACTGTATTTTATTAAATTCTTTTTACACAATATATATCAATGAAACAATGTTGCCCTAATCTTAGGTTATGGCGTAGACTGCCCAATCACCTTCATAGCTGCTGGAGATTATTTTGCTGGCTATGTGTTAATTACGTTGTCTTTCAGTCTTTTAGGTAGACGGATGACTCTTCCCCTGGAAGTCACCCATACTGGTTCAGAAGGATGTCCAACAAGCTCTGCCGAGACAGTTTCTTTGATAGGTGAATGCACATGTGAAGGCTGAAGTGTTGTTTGTTGTACAACAGGCTCTGCTGAAACAGTTTCCTTGATAGGTAGCGAGAAAAAGAACAGCAACAACTGAAACAAGCGGAGAACGACAAACAAAAGTGCCGAGAACTAAGTCAAAGGTTTCAGAATGCTGTCTTTGCAAGAAACAGGAACCTGTTTCATCGCTTAGACAAGCCATGACATTGAAACTGAATGATAGACTGAATGAGTGAACTTGAAACCTGGGTGATGGAAGACTGTTGGCAAAGCTCAGTCGGGGAGATGTTGTGGCCCTGGAATTAAAATATCATCCTGCTTGTCTGGTGGCTTTGTACAACAGAGAGAGGGCTCATTTCAGGAAACAAGCTCAGGAAAATGAAAATGAAACACCACAAAATCAAAGCTATAGCATTTTCTGAACTAGTCACATATATAAATGAAACAAAATCTGTTGGTGAGGGTACTGATCCAGTAATATTAAAGCTCACACAGTTGACTAAACTGTATAAATAGCCACTTGAGCAATTGGTATTTAAGGGCCAAAATGTCAACTCTTCCAGGCTGAAAGACAAATTAATGACAGAAATGCCTGAACTAGAGGCTCATCATAAGGAGCGAGATGTACTCCTTGCCTTTCATAAAGATATTAGTTTTGTTTTAGGTAATACTGTTGACTACACTGAAGTGATAGTTCTTGCTAAAGCTGCAAAGATCATAAACAGGAGCATGCTTGGTCACAAGTCCAAATTTGATGGAAGTTTACAAACAGGATGTCTTGAATCAGTCCCTACAACACTTCTCCAATTTATCTGCATGATTGAGCACGGAGCAGACATTAAATCACAGTTGCAATTTGGTGCATCCAAACAGCTATTGCTACGGCCCAATTACTCCAGTATAACTGTCATGTTAGGATCAAAGACGCAGCAGCATGTCACAGGAATTCAAAGCCCGAGAAACACCATTTCCTGTTTATGTTGGTTTGTCTGTCTTTGCAAAGACCAGAAAAAAACATCTCATTGAAATGTTGCATGACAAATGTTTCATATGACAGTGTGCTAGAAATATCAGCACAAGGATGCTGTGACCACCAAGTATGTTGAAGAAGGTGTAGTATGCCCTCCTGTCTTAAGGGTTATTCACAACAGCTGCCATAGACAACATTGACCATAACCTAACTTCCACGACAAAAATGATGAATAAATCCATCCTACAAACCCAGATGTTGCGAAAATAGAATCTCCGTGTTTCAAATCATAGGAAAGTTGAATGTTAAACATATAATAATAATAATAATAATAATAATAATAATAATAATAATAATAAAAACCTGCATCCATTCATGTAAATCAATGAAGCAAAGAGATGGTGGAGGCGGAGCTAAGGCCAATACATATTTTGAGCAACGAGCACTCTTTGAGAAGGCATGAATTTTAAGGCGACAGCTCCTAATTAAGGGGGTTATTAAAATTATGTTTAAAAATTGGCAAAAAACATAGGAATTGACCCCTCAAATATTAATTTTGGACAGTTTGTTTTGATTATATGAAGATTTGCATCCAGTAGCCATAATTTGGTGGCCATCTTGAAAAATGGCGACCATATTGGATTTTCGTTTGGCTAACGTTAATTTCTTAATAAGCAGCCTAAAGGTGAACCACATGCAAGGATTTATGCTTGTAGCACCATCTGAATGATTTTGCACTTAGCTGTCCCACTATAACAGTGGTACCATAGACATATATAGGCCTACATAGACGCCGCATTGGCCTTTAAATCGTACGTCAACGTCACCGCCATATTGGTCCAGGCAAGAATGGCCTGTAAACAAATACAAGTAAACGGGGGAGCTGCGGTTTTTCTGGATAAAAAGCGCTATAACGTTTACATTTCTCAACCGATTTCAATGAGTGATTTTTATATTCAAGGGTTTATGATCTACGTGGAGTACAAAAAAAAGTTTTATCTCCAGTTACTTAGAATCTCGATAGTTAGGCTGCTAGACACTCAAGAGAGGAGTGTGTATCAATGTTAGGTTTACATGAACTGAATTACTTACGTGGTGGAAAATAACTCATTGTCATAAGGAATTGCCACAGTTAACCCTCTGGGGTCGGGAGCTCCGCTGGCGGAGCTCGGCAAGATTAAATGAACTTTCGTTTCTATTTGGATGATTAACTTCACGAGTTGTTATCATACAGACGCAACAAAAACATTCAGAATCAGAATCAGAATCGGGTTTATTGCCAAGTAGGTTTACACATACAAGGAATTTGTTTTGGTCAGGTGGTGCGTAACAGTGAACATAAAATAAGATAAATAGAGTAAGAAAACCTTAGAATCGACAGAAACCTTAGAATCGCGACTTTCCAATGAGCCCATTGACAAATAATATGAATTGTTTTAAAAGTTCTAAATTTGATTAATTAAAGCATGTATGCTTCGTTAATCTTTACTCATTACTATGTGAATTTCGCTCAGCAGGAAGTCCGCCCAAATCGCATTCACATGTTAACGACATTATAACTACTCTCCATAGAAGGAGAGTAGGGGAGGGGCGATGCGAGATCTATTTTTTACAGTCTCTGTGCAAGATCCATGTGAGAAATGCCAAGCCTGCTAAAGCAGGATAGAATGTCAAAGTGTAGCCTAATTCACTTCTTTTGAGGTAAACATTTTGTTTAATTTTGAAAAATGGTCCGTCCGGAAGCCGACATTGATGAAGAGCGGTGTCATTTCGAACAGCGAACTGATCCAGCTTCGGATCAACTTCATGAGTAAGTATATTTCTTATGATCATATTGGTAAATATGTGTACTGTATTGCAACGTATCTCTGTGTTTGTAGGAATATCCAGCAATATGCGCGTTTGTAAATTCCCACACTACGAACGATTCAAACTATTGCATCTCAGAATTATAGGCTAGGCTCTCTGCGTCTGGTTGTGTGTTAGAAGTAGCAGGCAGACTGTATTTTTTTCGATCATATTGGTAATAAATAGCCCATGCCTGGCGTGTAGTGACGTGGCTAGGATTCTAAAACTGATGTCCTCGCACAGTCGATATTAGCATACAGTAAGTAAATTCGGGAAATAGCAATATAATAACCACTTAGCTAAACAGACCTAGCCTACTTCAGATTGAGGCATTGTTATTGATGAGTTGCGTGTAGTTGAGCTGGAATATCAATGTTTATTTAGTTTAGCTAATGTTGTTTCGTTGATAGCTTGCATTATTTGTAAATGTGTGCTGTATTACATTCTCTGTGTGTTTGTAGGAATATTCACTAATATGCGCGCTTGTAAATTCCCACACTACGAACGATTCTAATCTTTGCTTCCAAAATTATAGGCTACCTCTCTGAGTCTGGTTGTGTTTGTTTGGTTCTTTGTTTGTATATTCTGTAACCATGTTTTGTTTTCATTAGTTAGTGGTTTGCCCCTTTTTTGTAAAGCACATTTAATTTTCACCTGTTGAAGGAAATGTGCTATATAAAGTTTGATTTGATGTCCCATTTCCTAACAATTTTATTTTTATCATATTTACAGAGATGCTGATCAGGAAACACGGCCTAGTTCACCACTAGCTAAGAGGCCACGCAAGCGTTGCAAGAGTACACCAGTCTCATCTCATCTTCCATGCGTATAGTTTGCTTCAATAAATGTTCTGAAAATCAAAAGATGTCTTTGTTTCTGTCTTCTAAATGGATCACTGAGTCTTTGTCTTAGTGGTGGGGAGGCATGCTGCCAGGTGTGAATAGCCTACTTAGCTGGCAGGTCCTCCTACCCAATGCATATTCATTACAGAAAGGCCATTTGCCCTCCCATTCTCACCTGGTGTTGAAAAATAGTAGTCACAACACTAACTTTTAGCAATTTATTTTATATTTCTCTTTGGATTTGCTAAAATATTTTGTCATCTTTTGATACCCAAGACCTTGATGAACACATTTCAGTGACCAAAAATCTTAGTTACAATTGTTTAGTGTGTTTCATTACAACATTCCTGTGCATGTTCAAAACTACTGTTTGCAGTTTGTGTGTTTTTAGAGCAATTTGCAATCCACATATGATTATGACCTACTTACTGCTGCCATATTATTGTAGCTGAGTTTGTGCTGAAAACAGAGATATATAACACTTTGGAATCACTGCACATAAAGTTTATGAAATTTACACAAATGTCAGAGCATGGAACATGAGTGTGCCTCATTTTACCCTCAGACCCCAGAGGGTTAATTTTAACCTGGCAAGCTGGCTAGAAAGAAATAAATGCATTGCTAGCTAACTTGAGTAGTATTGTAATAGGGCTGCCACTAACGACTATTTTTCTATCGATTAATCTATTGACTATTTTACCGATTAGTCGATTAATCTAAACGATTAATTTTCCTCAAAAAAAATATCAAATTGACCATTTCAAGTTGCGCGTGTGTTGTAATGTAAGAATGTCAACATGTCCACATGTTCTGGATTTAGGCTAGCTCTTTCCTTCGAAAATTTTCACTACTAACTAACGCTTACATTGCAGCGTGAAATATCCACGTTATATAATACCACTAACCTAAAAACACTCAATTTCAAAAATAATGTATATAACCGAAATATTTTGAGCAGTACCCAGATAGCACACATACGTCTCGCCGATGTCGGCCTGAGATCGTAACGTTACATTACATTCATAACGTCTGACAAGCATCGGCCCATAGGCGGATTTCTTCTAATCTCTGTGCTCTATTTCAAACGTCTCAGATAGGTCGGCCAATAGGCCTCAGAAGTCTGATGTAACGCAGAGCAAAAACCTTGCCCATATATGGAATTCCGGTTCAAAGGGAAATTTCCCTATGGAAAAAATGAATGGATTTTCATATAACCGTCCCTGTCACAGTCTGTGATTTAAGCTGGCGTTTAAAACTTGGACATTTTTATCCGGACACATTTCCCTTTTAAGTGGCACTGGATCCGCTGAATTCCGATGTCGTTTTTCAACCAAAACAATTATTTTGCTAACAAAAAGCTAACACTGCTGCGCATGTTTACGTCACAGCTCTTGCTCTCACTAACGAGAATACCAACGATAACAACAATAGCAACAATAAATATGCTTACAACAATATATACAACTGTAAAAAATAGAAAAATGTATAATGTATTACACTAACGGGAAACAACAGGAAGAAAACGGTTTTCGCTCGTGTATCGAAACAGCTCTGTGTGTGATGTTGTAATTGTGTGACGGGCCATCTCGGGTGGCTAACCACTTAGCCGTTAGCAATTGGCTTTTTAAATTGACACAAAAAAATTTTAGATTATAAAAAATGGGTGAAAAGCATCATTCAGCCCAACATTACTCACCATTTTCCTGACTAAATTGTACCTAGTGCTCTGATTACCTGCAGATTCGTATTATCTAACACTGTATCAAGCCTGGTCTTGAAGAGTTCTATCCAGCATAGAGTCAGATTAGTCTCTGAAACATCCAGGGGCATTTTAAGGAGGGGGGAAACTTACAGGCGCCCTCAAAAAATGTTAAAACACAGGATTTTCTGAGGTGGTGAGGCTCAGTGTGAGATCTTTCATGAGGCCCAAAATCTCCGGTGGTACCCCAGGCCACACCTGGTGGAGTGAGCACACACACCTGGGTTGTGCTAACTAATGAGCCCAGGTGTTTAAAGATGTGGTCCCCTCCGCAGTATGGGGCTGAGAGCTGGGGCACGTACTCCGAGAGAGAGCAGGTCTGTTTTGTGGCAGAAAGATTATTTTTTAAACAACATTTAACGAACACAACTGTCTGTCAAAAATAGGTGACACACCCACAAACAGCCGACTGTGGGGACGCGGCGCGGCCACAGGCGGCCGTCACCGCGTATAGTGTGGCTTCACGGTAGTTCTACGGTACAAATGCGGTCAAAATACAAAGTCAATAATTTTTTCTCATGAAAACAAATAGTCACAATGTGTGTATTTTATTCGTCTTATGACTGTCCATGGGTCAATTTCATGATTTATTGTGTCATTTTGGCACTGTTATAATATTTGTTGTGGACCAATGAGGTACAGTTTGCGTCACTTCCTGATTACTGCAGAGGACTAAGCTACAGTAGGGGCTACAGTCTGTGGTCACTGGGGTGGGAGGTGGCGCCTCTTGGCCTTGACATTGCGGCTCCGACCCAAGCGGCCAAAACCAGACTTCATTTTTGAAGCTCATTTCCTGGTGTTGTAGTTCCTGGTTGCTCACTAGCGCCACTACGGATGGCTCCAGTATATGTGTTTTCATATCCGGTTTCCATGTAAGTCTACGGTACAAATGCGATCAAAATACAAAGTCAATAATTTTTTCTCACAAGAACAAATAGTCATAATAGGTGTATTTTATTCGTCTTATGACTGTCCATGGGTCGATTTCATGATTTATTGCGTCATTTGGGCACAATGCCAATATTTGTTCTGGACCAATGAGGTACAGCTTGCGTCACTTCCGGATTACTGCGGAGGACTGAGCTACAGTAGGGGCTACAATCTGTGGTCACTGGGGTGGGAGGTGGCGTCTCTTGGCCTTGGCATTGCGGCTCCGACCCAAGCGGCCAAAACCAGACTTCGTTTTTGAAGCTCATTTCCTGGTGTTGTAGTTCCTGGTTGCTCACTAGCGCCACTACGGATGGCTCCAGTATAGGTGTTTTCATATCCGGTTTCCATGTAAGTCTACGGTACAAATGCGATCAAAATACAAAGTCAATAATTTTTTCTCACAAGAACAAATAGTCATAATAGGTGTATTTTATTGGTCTTATGACTGTCCATGGGTCGATTTCATGATTTATTGCGTCATTTGGGCACAGTGCCAATATTTGTTCTGGACCAATGAGGTACAGCTTGCGTCACTTCCTGATTACTGCTGAGGACTGAGCTACAGTAGGGGCTACAGTCTATGGTCACTGGGGTGGGCGGTGGCGCCTCTTGGCCTTGACATTGCGGCTCCGGCTACGGTCCGCCTGTGCTAAGTCTGAAAATGCAGGCATCCCATTTCGTGGTGATTTCATTTTATGGCGTGTGCTATTTACAGCTGCACTAGACGACCATAAAATAATCCTCCTCTTAAGTTTTTCGGTAGCCGAGTCATTTTTACTATTTCCTTTAGCCTACTTAACCAAATAATTACTTGGCAGAAAGCGTAATCAGCTTGCTATATTTGGTAGTCCAGTAGTAGCCTATGCTAAAACAGTTCGCAACTTCGGCTACCAAGCCATTTGACTAGCTAGCTAACCTTAACCGACAAACATTCAATCTGTCAGACCTGTTTGGCGGCTTGTCAGTCGTGTACATTCCGTAAATGTCTACCTGGGCCATGCTTCACGCATGTGACAAAGCTACTATAATCCAGATTTTGGGATAAACACTGCAAAATTTTCAGTTTCACGAAGCGAATCTTAAGGTCTTAAGGTTTATTTGCTGAATAACATACAACACACGATGAAATCACACACACAGAATTTAACGAAATTAACCATCTTTGTAAGACTGGCATTTAGAAAGGAACATGTTTTTAGCATTTAAGAAACCGACAAGAGTATTTAAGACAGTGGTTCTCAGAATCGCTCCTGGGGGCTCCTTGTGTATATTGGCTTTTCTCCATTGGTTTTGATGATTTACAAGAAAAAAAAAATAGCCTAATAATAATTAGAAATTCAATGTACATTATTTTTGTCTTCATGCACCAGGTGGAAAACTTGCTGTACAAAGTGCGTTGTCATATTTACACGCCTGCAGATCAGTTATTAAAATACTTGGTAGATTTGTTAATCACCGCTGACAGTATTAATTTTTATTCGGTAGAAAGTGACTTGCGAACGATCTAGCGTCACCCAGCAAGTGAACACCACAAACGGCGATGGAGTAGCCTAGCTAGTAGCAGTTACTGGCTCATTAACTGACTGTGGCGAAAACCTACGACGATAACTTGCTCGGTTAACAGCAGGTCTACCAGACAGTTATACGAAAATTAGCCTAGCCAAATCACCAGTAACCTACACACAAAGGTGGGTAACCCGGCTTCAAAGAGTAAAAAGACTGACCATGTATTTGCTCCATCACCATGCACTAAACCAGCTGATTCTAATTAGCATAACTCTTCAGCATGATAGGAGAACTAATTATTGTAATCAGCTGGTTTAGTGCATGTTGGTGGAGCAAATTGTCAGGCGAGGTGCGGGAATGGACCCAAACGCAGAGTAAAAATGCCAAAAGTCCAAAATGGGGAAAACCAAAGGACTTTAATAAACAGAACAGAGAACAAAGGGAGCAGAACGCCTCGCTGGGCGGCGATAACAAGGGCAACGAAAATCCTCCAAAACAAAGGAAAACAAAAATACAAAATTTCCAAAACACGTGGAGAACAGAGCAGGCAGGGAACAGGCAACAGGTGACAAACAAACAGGCAGGCAGGCAGGTAGCAAACAGGTAACAGACCAAAAAACAGGTACAGAAACAAACAGGTCACGGAAACAAACAGGCAAGGCAGGCAGGCAGGTAGGTAGGAACCAGGAAACAAACCACAAACAGGTAACGAAACAAAAGGATCCAGCGCCTGAGTGAGGGAGAGGGAGACTTAAATAGGAACGACGCAGACGAGACACAGGAGGGCACAATGAGCAATCAAGCCACAGAGAGGGAGGGGAACACGAGACAAAACGCAACTAATAATAGGATAACGAGAACCAATAAAACAATTAACAGAACAGAAAACCGAGGTGCCGCCATCTGGCGACCCAACAGAGAAACAACACAGGGGGAAGACACAGAACCCTGACACAAATACATGGTCAGTCTTTTTACTCTTTGAAGCCGGGTTACCCACCTCTGCCTACACAATCTCTGATTGATTGACCATCAGTGTAGTCGATGTTCTTCCCCCGTGGTTCATATTGCTAATGCGTGAGCTAACCACGGATAGCCTACCTAGCTCACTGGCAAGCTGATATGCTAGCTAAGCATAGGCCTATTCGTTTTGCTGAGAAACATAAATTGAAGATAACTGAACATAATTGTATTATTAATGTCATACATATAACGTGATTACATGACACACAGTCACGGATGAAAATTAAACTCCGTAAACATTTGATAATATATTTTAAAACATAACGGCAGACAGTCAGCTAGAGTCAAGTTCGTTCTGCAATCGTTCGTTCAGGTTGATGGGCTTTTCCGCACCGGACTGTCAATCACATTGTAAAAATCACGAGACCGCTTAACTCTATGGTTTTGGCTCCAAATCGACAACATGGCCGCGCCCGCCATTGAGCTTCAAAACGTGTTTTAGAGACCCACGGAGAGTAAATGGGTGACGTCACAGTAGCTTTGTCCATATTTTTTACAGTCTCTGATCCCGCCACACACCAGCGTTTAGGCATCTTTCTGTCGTTTGCTAGCAGACGAAAGTGACAAGGAGGCACCTTCACACAATACAAAGTCAATGGAGAGCGATGAATCGTTTTCCCCATAGACATATATACATATGTTTTCCCCTCCAGTGTGGGGGGGACTTAATTGCGCTCTGTCTCTAAGGAACCGGTAAACGGAAGCTGTCTCCAGTTCTTGTACATCTCGATCGGCTCTGTAGAGTTCAGTGCTGCCAAACGATGCCTACTCGAACATGGCATTCTTGTCTCCACTCGCCACTGACCCCACGTCGGGCGAGACTCTTTTTTTGGTCTGTAGTATGTTGTTCTGTATGCCCAATCGTATGCAGTTTTTTGACAGGTACATTTAATCTGCTTGTTAAACCGTGACGTATCGACCTTCCGATTATACTGTTTCCGGGTCCAAGCCTGCTCTACTGCGTTGGCTGAGGCTCTCGCTATTTTTATACGGTCTATGGGCTCTCGTCTTTTCAACATGCCACATTGCTGTGTCCCTTGTTGTTTGGATATATCTGAGTCCAAAAAAAACTATTCAATTGTCATTCTACCACTTTTCTTGCGAAGAGGAAATGGCTGCAGTTGATAATTAAGTTACAATTCTTAATCTAATGAAGAAAAACAAAGTTTGGCACCAGTGGGTGCTAACGTTAGCTAGCTGTTTACATCCTGTTCTTACCTGTCCTTATCAGTTCTCATTATGCATCTACATTAGTGCACAACCTGTCTACATTGCAGTTTATCATTACTGTACACCTGCTACCATATATTCTTACCACTGTATTATATGTAAGGAATAAACCACGATGGGCTGTGCCGTTATTGGAAAATAATGGTAGTTCTATTTGCACCGTTGTTAAGCAAAAAAAAAAAATTAATTCTGTGAAACCAACGATTCTATCAAGAAAAATTGTTCCTTCTTGTTTTGTACCATACAAATAACACCAATTTTAGTCATGTTTGCCATTACATTATTTAAGAAAACTACATGAAACCATAACTCAATTGCTTTTTCAAATGTTGCGGTCTAGCAGTGTACATTGCCTTTTTCCAAGACACTCTGACCGGGTTTGAATGCCAGTTAGCTTTATCAACTAGCCAATATTAAAATTCTGGGTTTTAGGTCAGAATGGTCTCACGACATGCTTATTATGCCGGCTAGCTAGCTAGGCTAGCTATGAACTGTATTCAAAACAGCGGTTACTACAAACGGAATTGTTTACGAAGATACAGATGAAAATGCATCCCGTAGCCATGGGTTAAATACGGAACACCTATTCTACTGTCCAAATAAGGGACGATTTTGCGGGATGGTTGGCATCCCTAAATGAAGTAACTAGAACCGTGATTCAACGTTGCCATCTACTGCGAAACTGGACATTGAAAAGGGGAGGGGACAGTGGTGTAGTGGTGCCTGGAGAAGTACTCTTAATTTATGGCCCCAATTTTTTTTTTAAGCGGCCTGACCATAAAAGGATAAATGCCCTGTGTTATAAACAGTGACATGTAAGACTACTCATGCATATTTAGTTCACCCAAAAATGGGCCAGTAGTATTTGCACATTGTCACTTAACTTCTGCTGCTTGACTTCAGGGAGTAAGGATCATTATGAAATTAACATTACCCACAGAAGAGGTGCATATTTTTTAATCAATACTGGCCCACAGACTGTAGGGATAGACAACTACATAATTATGCATTTTGAGTGAACTATTCCTTATTCCTTAGTCCATCCACACATGAAAATTGGACAACTATTCTCTCACCTTGCAAGTAGCCTATGGGCCAGCAGTTTCTTTTGTAAACTGTCTCTTGGAACAGCTGATTTGCAACAGATAGTGTGTGCCACCATTATAAAATTTACATTATTTTTCAAGGGGCAGTTTGCAAATATTACTGGTCCTACACATGCCTAATGCATGAATATAAGATATATTCAAGATAAGGTAAACATGGTGTTTCAGTCAGAGATTAGTTATTTTTACCAAACATTCAAATACCATCATCATTCAAAGAATTCAACAATATATTCAAAACAATATGTTAAAAAATAACAATATTTAGTTACCAATTAACAAAAATATATACATTTTACAACATATTCATGAAAACCACAGTGATATACTCTCTCAACCCAATGCTGGGTTTCTAAATAAGTGCTCATATTTTTGGCTCAAGGGACTTAACATCAGGTAGGTACTTAGGTAAGTAGTGCAATACTTATATGAACATCAAATAACAAATAACTGATTTTGAACACAAGATTTATCGTCAGTGCAGGTTTTTAAACCTGTCAAAAGCCTGTCTACCCCTGTACTACAGTATATTCCAGACAGACTTGCTTTCTGCAGGGGTTTTCACACTGCACTGTCTAGAACGCACAGAGGAGGCAGCACGGTGGCTCTTCAACCAGGTCCTTGTATACTCTCTAGGATCAAACTTCTCTCTAGGAAGTAGGGGGGCCGTTGATGTTTATGTAGTTGCTTGCTGGAATTTACAACGCGCATGTCTCCTTTTCATCGTAATTAAAAAAAATAAAAAAAAAACCATTCGCAAAACTAAAGTTCTTTATGCCACACTGCAGACAACATATTGCTTAAGATATTCATGATAAAATATCCTTGCTCAAACTAGATTTACTGGTCTAGCCATGTCAGGAAACATTTTGGAGAGCCTCTTTGCCGGCATAACTTGGACGGATCAGAATTGAACAATCGGGATGATGAAAAGAGAGGGCTTGACTGTAATTTGAATGACATTTCATTTCACCAATACAAAATCCCTCCTGGGGTTATTTCGAATAAAATAGCGAGCGATTTTTTGGTGCCATTTCGCTTCTAAAGTGGCTGTAGAAGTCCCCCAGGATGCTGGCAGCTGTAATGTTTTTAGGACACCGAAATATATGAAAGTATGAATAAGTAATAGCCGATTAACTTATAATTCATTTCTCAGTGAGTTTTTCTTGTAATAAAATGTGTAAGAATGCCTTCAGTGCGTATAGATTTTTTATAATGACCAACTGATTTCGGTGCAGCGTTAAGTGCATACACAAATGCTCGTAAACAAGGCCAAATTAGCATAATAATTTCTGACTTTCTAAAGAAAGAAAGTGCCATTGCTGAACTGTCAGTGTACTTTGGAAACGATTTAATAGCTTTGTCGACTCTTATTTTGTATATTTCCTTGTTAAATTACTGTTAAAGTGAGCCCAGATGCCAGTTTTGTTTTATGTTTGTGTGTGGAACGCTCATTGTGATTACATTGCGGGCAGAACGTTCGACCTCCCTAATACTGAATGATGCGCATCAGAGGGGATTTAGAAGTGGGTATACGCAATGCCGACTGAAAAATAAGTAGGTATACGCCGTATACCTGCGTATACCCTGCACTACACCACTGGGAGGGGACGTAACAACAATTCAAAATCGAAAGAATAATGTTGCTGTTTTAACTGCTTTAGAATGCTGGATTTTGTAGCGCATTGATTTAATTTGAGTTGAAAGAATTTAGAGCCTTTTTAACCCTCAATAGTGCCTCACTAAAGAAGGACGTGATCGTGAAAAGGTTCACAGGGTCGGGATCTGAAGGAGCGTTTGGATCCGGAAATGGAAAACGTCACGCGTGACGTCAGATTTAATAAGCGGATAATGTCCAATGATAACACGGCTGGTCTGTCTCGTCAGAGGTGTTTGCCATGCGAAGGCGGGTCTTTCCCGATGGCTGGCAGTGTGTGTGTGTTTTGTGACGGGTTGAAAATGGCGGCGAAAGGTAGCTAGAGCCCACTAACTTTGACGGATGACAGCAACAAGATCAGCAATTAAAAACACAAGATTATATGTAAGTGACAACTCCTTGGGCAGAACTGAAACGTATTCCCTCATTTCTTTGAGACAGTGATAAGGAACACAACACCGCAAGAGCTTTCTGTCTGATGTGGTAGAAGGTTAGCTATTAGCTTTGCGTGATGTTAGCCAGCTTGCTAGCCCCCATATAACAACTAGTGGAGCTTGCTGTGAAATTAACCAAGATAGGTTACGTTAGTTAGCCAAATTAACCAAAGCGTCAGCTAACTACCGAGTTATATGGCACACCATGGGTAGCTGGCTCTAGCATCTTCTAACGTCTCAGCGATATAGCTACAGCACTCAGGAAGTGAGTAGGTTAGCCAGCTAGCTATGTAGAAAAGAACATATCCAGCTAACATAAGCGCTGCAAATACATGTTTAAACGGACAGCAGTTGGCCAACTGCGAGACATTCCGTCAGCTAGCTTGGTAATGATGTACTATCAAACGAATGTTATCGCAATTAAATAGCTAACGTAGTGTTTGATAAGTTATCGGTGGCTATAGTCTCGCTTTCGTCGTTATCTTTAGCTGGTAAATTCTAACGAGCTGCACACTTGTTTGGACAAACAATGTTTCTTTTTTAACGAGCTAGCTATCTTGCAACAGTCGCGGCTGTAGAATGGGATACTTGGCTAGCTGGCTCATACTAGTACTAGCCAGCTAATTTATATTTTCACAGTTAATGGGCACCACGTGATATTTTTGTCTTCTTGAACATTCAGTTAACGAATCAGGCTGTATTATTTGCTCATTCGCATTTTATGTGTGATTAGTTTATGTTGATGTCACCTAAGTTGGCTAACTAGTGTTTCCTGTGTGCTTAGCTAACATTCGCTAAATACATTATCGTTAGCCAGAAGTGTTTTGCGGGAGTTGGCTAACTTTAGCTAGCTAACTTAGCTAAATCGTTTTGTAATGTAACCTGTTTATTTAGCCACCTGATAAGGGAATTGCGGTAGCTAGTCAGGTACCGTTAGAGTTCCCTAGCTAGCTAGCTAACTACCAGCTAACTAACTTCGGTAGCTTTGGGTTTAACCATATGTTGTTTTTTTAAGATCATGGTGTTCAGTTGTTTATAATATTTAATCCACCAAAATAAGCGATTTTGGACAACTATTGCGTAACATAGAGTTTGAGCCACGCTTCTTGGTGGTGTCGGTAATTCGCCGTGGGAATAGCTACCACTGTCACCGCAACTTGAACATGGAAGACGCCCGTCCTCGCTACAGCAAGAGATTGGTAAGTCTTCATTTGTCCTAAATTGGTTGGCTAACTTGCGGGAAGTGTTTTCAGGAAGAAAAATCGGATACACTGTCCGCCAGCTCACGTCACTTTATTTACAACTTTTCAGTAACAGTGTTGTCATGGAAATTGGCTGATTATTGTGGAAGACGTGAACTTGAAGTGCAAGATCACGGTCTTAACTGTTAGATATATACATGTTGGCACTCCTCATCGCTTAAAGGTTAAAAATTGGTGAGGCCGGATGAAAACCCTTATTTGGTTGGTCTAATTTGTGTCCGTAAATGCAGTAAGTGCTGCTGTTAAATGTGGCTTTTGCCGTATTCGTAGAAACTTCTACGTACTGTTTTTAATAAATGTGTTTTGGCATACAAAGTTATTTAATATTACGCCGAGGCTGTGCGTACCATTTATAAAACAAAGGTTTGCAGGAAAAACACCTAAATGAATTGTGTCTGGGAGGTGTAATGTGACTGTGTGTGTGAGTGTGATATTCCCGTGTTGTGTGTAGTGGAGGTGCTGGTACTTGATGGGTCTTTAAAAAAAAAAAAAAAACAAGCACGAAACCGTGCAGTACCACGGCGCACCTATACAAAGTGTCATGAGTAAAACTTGGCTAGCTATATAGCTAGCTAGCTAGCTATGGCATGTCCTCACCTCTGTAACGTTATTTATTGTCCTCCGTGTGTCCATACATCTGTATCGGTGGTACTCGCTAAGTAGGTTAACTAAAGTAGGCCAAACGCTAACATGTTAGGGTTAGCTAAAGTAACGTTATGCGATAAAACTGTGCTTAAAAATCTCGTGCCGTGTGAAGTGGTGATTTTGGCAGATGCACCTGCGCATGCGTCCTACTAAACGAAAACTAAAATTTGCCACCATAGCCCACGGCGGAAGTTCCTGCGCACTGTGGGAAAAAGAGTTTTGATACAGAAAATATGATTGGAAATGTCCAAAAGACAGATACAGAGATTTGAATCTTTTTCTCCCACTCTTGAAGATGAAGGGAGAAAAGTCTGTCTTTCTCGGGTGGGGTGGGGTGCCTGAGAGCGGTTGAGAGAGATGATGCTAGTGAGGTGATGGAGAGTGATGGACTGATGCTGAGGAGGATGGAGGGAGGGAGAGATAGACAGTGAGCAGACTGAGCAGACTGGGAATGGTAGAGCTGAAAGAGCATGTGCTCAGCCGCCTCCCCCCTATGATACCAGTGCAACTATGCCCAGGTGTACATCTTCCCTGTAGGTCTGTACAATGTAGTGTTGTATAAGCCATGTTTATTATCAATCTGTTGGAGCCAGATTTAAGTGAGTGAGTGCATATTCATGTTTGTGCGTGAACGTGTGTTTGTTGGCTGGTCTGTGCATGTGCGTGTCAGCCTCCTCAGGGGCGTTGGTTGAGCATCTTGAGTACTTGGCTGCATCTTCAGATAGTAGTGTGTATGTGCACCGCAGTCTTTCTGCCCCAGCATGGTGTCATCGTGCCAGGAGGCTCTGGGCCTTATGTGGTACTCTGACTTGAGACGAACTGCATGATTGGTGGGGGATACTTTTGTGATGTCATTCATTAACTTATCCAAACAAATTAAGACTTGGCTCTCCAGAGCTAAACACTAAGTCTGGGTCTTGTTAGTGACTTGATGGCAAATTGATGGCTATTAAACTGTTTGCAGACCCTTACTAAACATGTAATGGACTGCACTTACAACAATAACCTTTATTTGACTAGGAAGTCACATTGAGATTAAAACCTCTTTTAAATGGGTTAAATGTAGTGCTCTCTGCTGTACTGTCATTATCACTCAGTCATAAGGGATCAGAAACATGAGTGATGCGTAAAAAAAGCTCAGCGTTCCCGACTCACCTGAGCCAGGTGTGGGTGCCTAGAGCCCAGAAACACAAGGGAGTGAGGATGCATGTAATATTTGGGTCTGGCTCCCTCGTTCACCGGGATAGAGAGCTGGAGATGGAACGAGGATGGGGTGGGGGTTGGGGAGCTGGAAGAGGGGACATTGTTGGATGGATGGGGGATTGGGGGTTTATCCCTCCTCCATCTGGCCTGCTAGTCAGAGACCCTGCACATCCCTTTGAACTAACGGCAGCCTACAGAGGAATGCTGATACTTATATGGTAGCCTTTTCCAGAGGGACTTACAAGAACATTACAGCAACATACATTATTCATATTTGGCATTGGAGCAACACATGCAACCAGAAGGATAACAGCAGGGCTGCTGCTTGGCACATCCTGTTAAGGCACTGTGAAAGGATGGGCTCCAGACTGTGATGGTGTCAGCTGTGGGTGGCAACCCAATAGGCCGTCCAGCATCGCCCAGGAGAGGGATTGTTTCAGGTGACCAGGATTATTGCATTTCATTACACGCTAACAATCTTGGTTAGAATAGTGGCAACATGCCTGTCTGTTGAGTTTCACACAAAGTGTCTTCCTCCAGCTTATGTTTTTATGCATCACTTCTGTTTCTCCTCTGATTCCTTGTGAAGGTTAATGTGACTGCAGCAGAGAGCTGCTTTAACCTGCTTTAACAAGTCTGTTAGAAGGTTTTAAGGGTTCACTGTGTTAATGTTTTTTAAAATCACTGTGTTGTTTTGCGATTTAAAAAAAATAGCATGAATAAGTAAGCAGAGCTGTGAAGAGGGTGTTTTGGCCTTTTCCCGTGGGTAACATTCATCCCCATTAATTCTCCTCTGTCCTCCTCAGCGGTCAGGTACACGGCGGCGTTACCAAGATGATGGTATCTCTGATGACGAGATTGAGGGGAAGAGGAGCTTTGACCTGGAAGAGAAACTGCAGAGTGACCAGTTCAGTTCCTGTCTGGTCAAGCGCATGGAGGGCAAAGGTTAAAAAATCACGACAAATGCTGGGATCACTGGCTCCAGTGTGGCAGAGTCAGAAAAGACTTTCACTGCGAACACAGGCCGGGCTCTATGTAGTGGCTCATTCATTAAAGACTTGCCATGACTGCTGGCTGGACTCTATAGAGTGGCTCAATCAGTAAAGTTGTACCCTTGAGCAAGGTACTTAACCTGCATTGCTTCAGTATATCCGGCTGTATAAATGGATGCAATATAAATGCTATGTAAAAGTTGTTCAAGTCGCTCTGGATAAGAGCATCTGCTAAATGCCTATAATGTAATGTAAAGGCTTTCACCATGAGCTCAGGCTGGGCTCTAGAGAGTGGCTCAGTCAGTAAAGGCTCTCACCATGAGCTCTGGCTGGGCTCTATAGAGTGGTTCAGTCAGTAAAGGCTCTCAGCACAAATTCAGGCTCTGCTTTAAAGTTGGTCTTGCTCATCAGCGGTAGGGAGGGTTTCAGTCTGTCGGGTTGTCTCCACAGGCTACCTCATCGTGTTTATGGGAAATATATTGACCTATAGTACTGTGTGACTTGTAGGGTGTAAAATAGTCACTGACTCTCCTGTAGTACTGTGTTTGGACTGTAGGTATAAAATAGTCACTGGCGGTCCTGTATTACTTTGTGCACTGTAGGGTGTAAGATAGTCACTGGTTCTAAGTCTGCATAGACTTTGAGGCCTTCTACATGTGTTGTGTTTCTGCAGGAAGTGTGCTTTGGCTGACTCATAAGGTCTGCTCTGTTCTGCCCCCTGCAGATTTCACTTTTGAGTACATTCAGAGGGAAGGGCTGAGGGACCCCATCATCTTTGAGAAACCAGACGGCCTGGGCATTCAGTATGTACCCCACACACGCAACCACTGACCAGTTTTAATGTATGCTGCCTCCATGAATCCCCCCTAGCCCCCTCACCCCCTCCACCTCTCACTTCATGTGTCACTCTTGTGCTGCCTTACTCTCAGTGTGGAGCAGACTGAGGCACTTCCAGACATATATCTTACTGAACTTGATTGCAGTGAGTGGGCTTGACCCACAGGGGGCTCTTCATCCATATACAGTAAAGCCTGCCACAGTATAGTCTGGTGTGCACTGGCACTGCTGCTACACATTTATGCTCACTCAGTTTGTGAAGAGATGTTTTTGTTGATCTCTCTTTAATATGGTCTCTCTCTCTCTCAGGATGCCAGATACAGATTTTAGTGTGAATGACGTGAAGCTGTTTGTTGGTAAGTTTTGTCTCATAAATTCTAATGCCTCCTTTAGCAGGAAATGCATTGCTTTCAATGCCAAAAGGTACTGAAGTCAAATGAAAGGTGACTACAGGTGAATAAATAATACACAGGAATAATGTAATAGTAATGAAAACTACTATAACTAGAAACAACACTACATTTCCAAAAGTATGTGGACACCTCATCTAATCAGTGGTTTTGGCTATTTCAGCCACACCCATTGATAACAGGTGCATAAAGTCAAACATACAGCCATGCAATCTCCATTGACAAACATTGTCAGTTCGTCAAATTTGTGCCCTGCTAGAGCTGCCCCAGTCAACCGTAAGTGTTGTTATTGTAAAGTGGAAACGTATTAGTGCGACAAAGCACCGCTGGGATGCGATAGGCCACACAAGCTCACAGAATGGGACTGGCAAGTACTGAAGCTTGTAGCGCGTAAAAATCATCTGTTCTTGGTTGGAATACTTACTACAGTTTCAAACTACCTCTGGGAACAACGTCAGCACAAGGTACTGTTTTCAAGAACTTCATGAAATGGGTTTTCATGGCCGAGCAGCCGTTTACAAGCCTAAGATCGCCATGCGCAATACCAAGCATTGGCTGAAGTGGTGTAAAGCACACTGCCATTGGACTCTTGAACAGTAGTAGTCTGGACAAACGCATGTACTTTCCGGGGCAAAAGGGAGGAGCCTCTGCCGCGCGGAGCCAGCAGCGGCTTCCCTATTGGTTAATCGAACTGTCCGTCTCAGTGTGCCGGTTCTCCTCCCCCCCAACACTTCCTCTGTTCCGTGTGTGCTAAGTCCCGACTGAAAACGAAACGGACAAAGCTATCGAGCTAACCCAAATTATCTGCTAAAAACAGAATTATGGACAAATTATGGAAGATTTTAATTCTGTTGTATCGCAGACTTGCCAAATACATGGCGTGACTTCATTGAAAGACCTTCAGTGCGTGTGTTTGGATAAAAGTTTAATTTTTCAAGCGTGACCTACGGTATGCAGTCTGCTATCAAATAAATACCGAGAAAAATGGCCAGAAGAAGCAATGGTTTCGATTGTTTGCCCGTTACAATCAATAATGGAGGAGCAAGTGGAATTGTTGAACCAAAAAGGAATTAAATAAATAAATCATCACCGATAAATAAATTATGTTTGTTTCTTTTATTATCGAACCTCGAACCGCAGACTCTGCATATCTCGGTGATAAACTTTGATGGTGTGGTCGGTACTCTGACGTTAGCGTTAGCCATTTTCCCCAAATAGTGGCAAACTGATGCAGGTCTGTGGAAAAGTTTGCCTCCAATAGAGGTTTTTCGGTGCATGCTTCAGACTATATCTGGCCAAAATTGTCACCACATTTGGAGCGCTGGCTGTCTGCACTTTGATTGTTTGGGAAAATACAACTATCCCGGGAAGCTTCGTTTATGCCTAGAACGTCAAGAACACCAGGCTCTGTTGAACGAAGTGAAAAAAGAGACTAACTCGCGAGGCTAGAGCAGTAGAAACACATTCTGTGGAGTGTTGAATCATGCTTCACTATCTGGCAGATGAATCTGGTGTCCACATACTTTTGGAAATGTTACAACTGCGTCTAATAATAGTGATAATGCTTCCCTTGATAGTACTAACGCTGAATGAACCCCTACAGGCAGTCGGAGGGTAGTAGATGTGATGGATGTGACCACTCAGAAGGGGATAGAAATGTCGATGGCGCAGTGGAGACGGTACTATGAGACTCCACCTGCCCAGCGGGAGAAACTCTACAATGTCATCAGCCTGGAGTTCAGCCACACCAAACTGGAGAACCTGGTCAAGAGGCCTGCATCGGTGCGTTACGTTACATACCTGTGTATAATTGAGTCTTTCTCTCTGTCTCTCACTCACACACACACACACACACACAGACACGTGCGCATGCATACCTGAGGCGCACACACAAAAACAACAAAGCCACCAACCACCGCCCGCGAGGCTCAGGCACACCCACATGTCTGATGCTGAGACACTTGAGGCACACACCTGTTCCATGAGTCAAGTTTTGTGTGCGTGCGTGTGTGTGTGTGTGAGCAGGTGGATATCATCGATTGGGTGGATAACATGTGGCCACGACACCTGAAGGAGAGACAGAGAGACTCCACTAATGCCATCATCGACATGCAGTACCCCAAAGTACAGAAGTGAGTACTGTAGGCCTGTTTGCGCCCGTTTGCCCTCTCACCTGTTAGCACTGTTAGCCCTCTCACCTGTTGCCACTCTGGCTTGCTAGTGCCTAATAGCGCTCTGGTCTGTTAGCTTGTGCTCTCTGCCTTCTCCTCATGGTGTCCTGTGTGCTGTGTGCAGGTACTGTCTGATGAGTGTAGAGGGCTGTTTCACAGACTTCCACGTCGACTTCGGGGGCACCTCGGTCTGGTACCATGTATTGCGTGGGGGCAAGGTGAGCCACACCGACCAACCCATCGTATGCCACTTTCGCTCAGGTGTTTATGAAAGGTGTGGCCCAACCGTGCCCCCACCTCCATACAGGTGTTTTGGATAATCCCGCCAACACCCCGGAACCTTGAGCTGTACGAGAACTGGGTGTTGTCAGGGAAACAAGGCGACATCTTCCTGGGTGACAAGGCCACGGAATGCCAGAGGATTGAGTTGAAGCAGGGGTACACATTTATGATCCCCTCAGGTAAACACACTTCCCCTCTTTCCCACTTCTCTCACTCTCTTTCTGTTCATCCTCTCATTACTCTCTTTCCCTCACTTTCTGTTCCTCCTCTCATTTCTTTTTCTTTCCCTATCTTTCTGTTTCTCCTTGTTCATCTGTTGTCTTTCTCAACCTCTTTTTCTGCTTTCTCTTCCACCTTGTTCCTCTCTTTCTTGTTTCTGTCTTTGTCTCTTTCTGTTCCTCCTCTCATTTCTCACTCTTCCTTTTACTGTTCCTCCTTGGATCCACCACTGAACAAATGAAAGAAGAGAACTGTAAAAAGATGTACTAACGCCCTCACCTGACATTGTTCTTTAGTCTCTCAGGATGATGTATAATGTATTTTTTATCATTGCACATCTGTGATTTCTATGGCCAATCCACACGGAAAAAGCCTTTCACTTTATTGCTCTGCAGAATTACTGAGGGGCATGTCTTTTTGGCTGTTTTCCGTATGTAGCCTATTCGTCACACATTTCTCTCCTACCAGGAAAAAAACGTGTAACGTTCAGACCTGGGTCAAATACATATTTATTGTATTTTAATTACTTTTAAATACTTATTTAATTGTTTGAAATTTAGCATTTACAAATACTGAGTATTTAAATTACAAAA
This sequence comes from Anguilla anguilla, assembly GCF_013347855.1. Taxonomy (NCBI): domain Eukaryota; kingdom Metazoa; phylum Chordata; class Actinopteri; order Anguilliformes; family Anguillidae; genus Anguilla; species Anguilla anguilla. The sequence goes on from NC_049207.1 coordinate 29,228,107, forward strand.
TGTATTTGAAAATACATTTAAGGAGCATTTGCATGTATTTGCAATTACTTTCAAATATGTTTCAAACATTTAAAATACCAAATTTTCAAAGACAAAGTGTTTGATTTAATGGAATTATTTGAAAATACTTTCACAACATAAGACCAGTGGTGCAACGTGTGCAATTGCACCAAGCTTTTGAAAGACTTGAAAAACACTGGATATTAGAGCCCGACCGGCTAATATATCGGACATTATTTGACTTTTTTGACGACATCGGGATCTGCAGTTATGCAGCCGATGTGTCCCGATTTTTAAATAAGTATAATAAACAAAAAAAGACTTGTCTGCACAGATTCGATTGCCGCAATAAAGGTATGTATATTTAGTGAAAGTTTTTAATTAAATGTGTTTATACGACCGCTATGTTTATCAATCCTCATTATCAAGCGAGCGAGCTAGCTAACATATTTGGTTCACTTTAGCAAGCTAGCTAGCAAGCCTCTATGAAGTGGCAGTGAGCATATAAGCAGCGTAGGATCTACATTTCCAGAGGACATCACTGTATTCTCAAATAAATAACCAGCCAAAATATAATGGTGATTGAATGCATCACACATTTGTTTTTTTTATCTGAGATAATGATATTAGCTACTATATGATGCTGTGTCAATAGCCAATGCGTTATTGCAAGCGAGTGTGTCATCTAGTCATGCGTCATCGTAGCAAGCTAACCAGACAGTAAAAACGCTGTTGAAACACTTCTAACGTGGATCATTTTAAGCCATGTTATCTAGCTTTGTCGTGATAACATGAGAGAAGGATTGCTGTTGGAGAAGTGAATCAACCAACAGTTAGCGCGGGTAACCTGCACGAAAGCGCATTGTAGTTTTTTTCACCACCGAATTCTTATGGACAAACCTCACTTTACGTAGGCCTATTTCATCCAGTCACTTTAGTTTCATCTAACGTTACACTTGATTCACTCATTAGCTCCGCTAGATAAAGTCTTACTCTTTGAGATCATGTAGTAAGGAATAAAATAAGAAAATATAGTTCATTTAACTTACTGAGAATAAATAATAAGAAATAATGAGGCTATGTCAACAGCTAATGCGTTATTGCAAGTGAGTGTGTGTCATCTAGTCACGCGTCAGAGCGCATTGTAGTTTTTTTCACCGCCAAATTCTTATGGACAGGGAAGCTCGCTAGATAGTCTTACTCTTTGAGATCATGTAGTAGGAATAAAATAAGAAAATATAATTCATTTACTGAGAATAGATGCTAAGAAATAATAATAACAAATGAATAACAACAACAACAACAATCATAATAATATTCATAAAAATACATGTTTGAAACTGGAAAACTGATTTTTTTTTAATTAATTTTTTTATAGATGGCTGGAAAAGAAAGGAGTAAAAGTAACGTGTGGAGTTATTTTGAATTCACACCACTTGAAGATGGTGTTAAAGGAGTACCATGGTGATTTTCACACTTTCTCGGTTTTATTGTGCACAATTTGCACAAGAGGCATTGAAGAAACACAATGAGCAAAGTATTAAATATGTCCGTTCTGTATTTTTTGAGAAATATGCGTTTTAAATTCATCGTCCTATTTTCAACCGGTTGAGAAAGTTGTCATTTTGCTACGTCACGAATACAGTAACCACTCCCATTTCCACACCCCGTAAAGAAATCTGACAGGACACACCGTCCTACTGTTCAGACAATGCAAATATTTGACTAACGTTAGGTTCACTTATATTAGAGTGCCTTTAGATTATTTCTGGTTATATTCATTTAGCTAGCTAGCTAACGTTAGCTAGCTAGGAGGTTTGCTTTCATAAGGCAATGTTATCGATAACGTTAGCTTGCTAGTTTGCTTTTATGAGGACGTTATAGTTGTGCTTTTCTTAACTTGGCTAGCTAGATAGCAAAAATTATAATTGGATATAAGTCAACGTCCTTACCTTAGCTATCTATCGATACTTGATATACTACTAAGCTAGCTAGCTTGTGAAAATTCAGTCTCCCAAAGAGAGAGCGTATCATGGGGGTAGCTATGGTAACGGGGCACGGTCTGTCAATCATAGCTAACTGACGGTTCTCATTACCACGCCCAGACGGTTCGGGTGAATTTTTATAGTGGGAAATTTAGGCTTAGAAAAATACGTTTTAAAGTACATTGAAATGACTGAAGAATAAAAAAATTATGCACATTTGTTTTGTTGTTGCCTGAAGACAACTGGGAAGTGTCACGTTCAACCACCATGGTACTCCTTTAATATATATATTTAATTTAATATCATCTTTTACTTTTTTCTATCTATCAGAAAATTCTTTGTGTGTTTATTTTTATTTATTTGTTTGCTTATAAGTTAAATGTTCTCAAATATAGAAACTTTGATAAAATATAAGTTTTTCAAATTGATTTGGAAATGTTGCACTTTTTGACAAAATATAGGTCAAAACATTGGTAATCGGTGGGCTAGGACTCTCCAAAATCGGGGTCGGCATCGGACCCAAAAATCTGGCATCAGTCGGGCTCCACTGCATATGCGAGAACCTGTCGGCTCTGAAAGTTGAGCATTTTGTTTTATTAGGGGATTTTGATGAAAACACGTCAAGTGACTTCTGACGGCCCCTGTCCAAATGTTTTCCACAGTTAACTCCTTCACGCAAGCACCCTATTGGTTTGGACGCCGGCATGCCTAGATCATGCTCAACTCAGACATTCATTGCTCCTGCAACCAAACTATGAGTTGAAAACACAAACTGTGTTCTAGTTTTATTAGTAGACTATACACAACAACTATACCGAATACGGAGTTTCACAGTGCCACCATTGTCTCTCCAGTCATTCATTTAACAAGCACCCCCTCCCTGCAGAGCACCCCCTCACAGCAGAGAAAACGCTGCTCACTGAATAACAAAATAAATAAGACCACTTTTTCTAAAATTATACCATATCATTCTACTGTCAATATCTGGGACTAAATATGAAATAAATATACAACTTTGCCATTCGTTTTATACATGGAGATGTCCCTTTTGAGACTGAGTGGTCATATATTGTCTTGGACAATTTGTGAAATATACTCGCATTTGTGACGCCTGGGTAACTTCCAAAATAGATGTGCGTAATACCACACATGTTGTTTACGGTGTTGTCACCCTTTTTAGTACAGTCTGGCTTGATTGATAATTAACTTATTCAGTCGGTGACAGTATTAAGCGCCTGACAGATGGAAAGCCTCAATGACGCTCGCGTCAATTGTGGCCACTTGTTCACATCGAAGGCGGGAGAATTTGAAGCATCAGGATTACCTTTCTTCTTCTCGTCAATGCCGGGATGCAATATACACATTGTATTTTGGTGGTCTGTGCCCCGCGTCGATGCTCGAAAATAGAACCGAGCTCTGAAAGGCGCGTCAACAGGTTTTGATGCGCCCACTTGAGGCCTCCAGTTTGTCTACAGTCGTTGAAAACAATGTTTGACGCGAGCATCTGACGCTTAAGCTTTCTAACGATGTATGACATGTCTAATTTTTCTTTTTGGAATAGCCCAGTGTAATCAAAAGTTTTCTCTCATCTTCATTGCCTTACGCATTCACTCTGTGGTAGCTGTAAATGACACTGCACCCAGCTAAATGTTATCGATGATTTTTGTCATTTGTTGGAAAATATTATTACTGAGGACTTTTCAGCATAGGTAAGCCATATGTTTGCTGATCGACCTAGCTGACGTAGTTTTCTGGAGTAAGTCAGAAGGGGAGAGCGACAGTATTGATTTTTTGTCTCTAGTGTTTGTTGGTAGCTAAGTAGTGTTATATTTAATGCACCGGATGTGACGTGAGCTGGAACATAGCCAAAACGTGGTGGACGGTTGAATATTGTTTTAATGTCATCCCATCCCCGTACAAGAAAACATTACATACTGTAGAGTAGTAATGAGTACAGAAAAACGTATGAGAGTTAATGAATACACATTACATTACATTACAGGCATTTAGCAGACGCTCTTATCCAGAGCGACTTACACAACTTTTTTACATAGCACTTTACATTGTATCCATTTATACAGCTGGATATATACTGAAGCAATGCAGGTTAAGTACCTTGCTCAAGGGTACAACGGCAGTGTCCTTACCCGGGAATCGAACCTGCGACCTTTCGGTTACAAGCCCAGTTCCTTACCCACTGTGCCACACTCCGTCCCTGTGGTATAGCACATTTAGGTGCTATACCACATTGTGTGACAATGTTTTGCATTATTTTTAAAACTGATATCAATGTTTCATCTTAAACCTGCTTTATAATGAACAAAAAGGATTTTGAGAGAGAGAGATTTTGGATATGTTTCAGGACCCTAGATATTTTAGACCACTGTATTGACAGAAAGCTTGTAATTCCCACTTGAAAGTGATGCAACAGTGAGTTTTTTGAGTAAAAACGATTGATTTGTATTGAAATGCATGATTATGTTGTGATTTACAGCAATGCATAATTTTAACATTTTGGACAGATTTGGAGACACTGGGTGCACTGCTTACTTTTTGCTTCATAGGAGCAAGGTGTTTTGATCCAAGACATGTATAGTTTAATCTAGTTTAATTTACTTAATGTAAAGTTTATATATGGGATCTCTCAGTATTTCATTGCTAAATAAAAAAGCAAATTCATTTTTGTTTTTTTGGCTAGACAATTGCATCTGCGGCACTTTATTACTTCCTAAATTATGAATATAAACTAATATAAAGTATTGTAAATGGTACAAATGTCTTCATTTAAGCCATTATTCAAGTCTCTGTGGCTCACATCTGGACTTATAAAGCCTTGAATTGGCAAGCCCCCTGAATTGGCAAGGATCGGCAAGGATTGGCCAGATTTGGCATGTGCGCGAATGGGTTAATTGGTAGTGAATATGCACGGCTGAATTCCATTTTATCAGTGTCTTACCGTTTTATCAGTGTTCCAAGATGGAACTGTACGTATGGCTGTTGAACACTGACAACAGAAAAAAAGAGGAAATACAGTAAAAGGTCACTCATTTAAAAAAGATTGCTTTGGTACAAATAAACTGACAAGTAGCTTATCAAGAAGTCTGAGTTTGCCATCCCTCCCATGCAAACACATGTACGGAAATTTAGGCTACTGGCTGTGAGTGGCAGCGCATGGATTGTTTAAAATTGCCAGCATAGGCTACCCTTGCCCATAATCCAAATTCGACCCCTAGCCCATGGTAGTTCCCCTGGAGTGCCCTTGGTGTTATAACTTGCTGAGATCACATTGATGGCCACTCATGGCCACTGTACAAAGAACATTGGGCCTCATTCACTAACGTTGCGTACGCACAAATCTGTGCTTAAACCCTGCGTACACACGTTTTAGGCACAATTATGGGATTCATCAATATGTTCTTACTTGAATTTGTTCTTATTGTGCAAACAAATTTAGAGCTGCCTCAGACCATGCCTACGCAAAAATCATGAAGGCCCCAAGTCTTCGAAAATTATTTAAAAATTGTAAATTCATCTTTGACAAATAGTAAAAATGGGTAAATATTCAATATTTGAAATTGTAAATAATATTTACTAATAATACCTAATAATGTACTTAATAAGAAAATTATTATTAATAATAATAAATATCTTAAGTATTACTTGTAATAATAATAAACTGTATAAGAATAATAATAATTACATCATACTTAATAGTAAAACTTTGTCTTGCTCCCACTCATAGCCAACAATAGGGTACTTTGAAGGTGTAGTAATTTAATTGAGTGTCCGATAATTCGGTCTTTGCGCAATTTTGGGAATACTTGCATTCTACAAAGCTCAATACTGGATTTCCGGTGTAAAGCTAGAGAGTGCTAATGCTTTTTTTTTCCTTCCTGGAGCAAGTTAAGTGCAGTAATGCAATGCACCTTAGCCGGGATTTCCCATCACCGCGTTCAGACGCGAGTACAATGAGCACGCTTTTCATCGATTTCTGGACCCTGCACAGATAGACCCTACACCACTGCAAATCAGACGTGGGACTTTTCCCAAGCAATACGAATGGCTTGCCTGATAAGGGGTGATACATCGCAGGGGAAACTGTAGAATACGTGGAAAATGCAGCAATGCCCCTCTAGTGCAACCGAGTGAAGGATTCCGGAAAAATGGAAGTTATTCTTGTCTGTCTAAAGTAGAGGCGAGTCTTCAAAATCTTAGCGGGCTGAATGATAACACGAAGAACCGCTGAAGTAACTCCGAAATCTGTTCTACCCAGCTGAGATTTAATTTGACATTTACAGAGGAATTACTAGAAGCGTTTGTGTTTAAGCAATTTATTCACGGAAACCTGTATTCATCTGAAGTAAGAAGCAGCGTTTACCCCAGTTGTAATTTGTTCGTATGGTCGGTAAAGTGTGCATATGCTGTTTTGAATATTCTGGAAAAAAAGATGAGCTGATTTGTTTTTTACTGCGTCCCTCAGGCAATTCACTGCCTCAGTTATTGCAGCCAAAGCCTCATTTTTCCTCGCACCAGTCACTTCAGTGGAAACGCTTTGAAAAAGAACGCCTTTTCTGGCTTCAACTTCAATCACTTTTCTTTTCTTTTTTTTACCATTAGGGGGCTATGGTTCAACTTTTCTCTTCACTTCTCTATCTCTCAGCCATGCTCTGAGCCTGCAACAGGACCGTCCTTATATGGAGAAATCCGGCGTTGCATTATGCAAATAGAAAAATTGCGGGCACGCGCCTATCAATTAAGAATGATCCAGATTCACCAACATACGCACGTGGGTAAGAACAAAAGTGCCTGGTCCACAAGTGTCTTGAATCTGGCGGTAATTTTGCTGCCAAGTTTCTGCGCACAAAGAACATTTCTACGCACATATTAGTGAATGAGGCCCATTGTTTCTGTCTCAGTCATTTCTGTTGTCTATCACAGAAATATTTCAAAATGTTTTAAAATTGTATTTGTATTTTAATGTATTTTTAAAAGCCTCTAAATACTAAAGTATTCGGTGAAAAATATTTGTGAAATATACTTAGCTGGAAATGGGAACTATTGTAAAAATGTATCGCACCAAAATATTTGCACCAAATACTGACAAGCTGATACAGAAGGTAATACCTCAGAGCTTTTACATTTTCGGCTGAAATTATTATTTTGCTGGTAAAAATTACATTACCTGATCTCCCCTAGTAAAACTAATCCCATCTGGATAGGACTTATGCCTTTCTGTTTCCCTCCCCAGGGTGGATCCATGCTGTGTACACGCCCGTCGATACGCTGGTGTTTGGGGGGAACTTTCTTCACAGCTTCAACATCCCCATGCAGCTTCACATCAACAACATTGAGGACCGAACACGGGTGTGTGTGTGTGTGTGTGTGTGTGTGTGTGTGTGTGTGTTTCTGTGCATGTATGTGTTCGTGTGTGTTAGTGCATGTATGGAAGGCCAAACGAGTCAAAAACACGAAGGGAAATTGACGTCTGGAATAGCATGTTGTTTGTGCGTTGACAAAGTCATCTACGTGTTGTTTGTGCGTTGTCAGTGCAGCGCAGACAACACATTAAAATTCAACGCATGGACAATGCGGGATTTCAGATATCAATTTTGTTTTTGAGTTTTTGAGCTATCTGGCCACTTGCCCATTTTGACTGTGTCATTATTTGTTATAATGTGAGTATCCTTAGCTTGTTCAATAGTGGCAGGCCACCCCTGGACTTACAGAAATAGTTTTACCGAAGTGCTCAGCAACCAATATGAAATTATGACGCTCAAACATTCAAAATGGGCAACTGTCCAGATAGCTGAAAACCACGCGAAATTAACAACTGGAATCACAAGTTGTTGACGTATTGTCAACGTGTTATTGCGTTGTTAACGCGTAGATTTATAATGTTTTGCACGTTGACAATTATTCAAGCCTGTTACCAATACACAAACATCACGTGACTCCTGATGTCAATTATGCGTGTTTTTGGCTTGTTTGGCCTTCCATATGCATGTGCCTGCATGTGTGTGTTTGCGCGTGTGCCTGCTTGTGTTCACTTGTGTGTGAGAGAGAGAGAAAAAGAAAGAATGTACAGCCCTTTTTCGAGCGCACAATTTCTGGGGTAGACAGTAGAGGGCTTTCTCACCCCTCTCTTGCCTCCTCCCCCCCACCTCAGGTCCCGGCTAAGTTTCGCTACCCCTTCTACTATGAGATGTGTTGGTATGTGCTGGAGAGGTACCTGTACTGCCTGACCAACACCTCACACCTCACACCCGAGTTCCAGAAACACTCACTTGGCGTAGGTGAGAACCGCTCTCTTCTTTGCCTTTTCTCCTCTCTCCATCTCTCCCCTCCTGTCCCATTCCCTCACTGTCTCCTCTTTTAGCTGTTAGTGTCTGTACTGAGTATTGCCCTAACTGTCAGACATCATAACTAGCACGACCAGTTTGTCTCCCCTTGTTTTCTTGCATGGTACTTCAGTCCTCTGCCAGCTAGAGTTAACGATTGCCTCTTTGCAAAGCTCCTTTTCAAATAATTATCCCAGTTGCACCACCTCAAGTAATGTAAGTTTATAAAGTAATTGCAAATAATTAATCACAGACGATGATTGACAGTGATGTTTACAAACAACACTCGTGTGTAAAATCCAGTTTGATTGCTTAATACCATGGACATGCTGCAGTATTTTTACAGGTTGTACAGGAGAATGTCAGTTTTTGTTAGCAGTGGGAAATGCCCAAATTAAAAATGTGAGTAGTTCCATAACATTTAACTTGAAAAAGTTAAGTCAAAAGTTAAATCAAGACTTTAAGTAGAATCTGATGCCTTAGTGCTGGGCTAAAACAAAAACCTGCACACACAGCGGTTGTTTTTTGGATAAGATTGTGCATTCTTGATTTATACAGTACATTTTTTTTTACTGCAGTAGCGCTAAATCCTGGTCCTGGAGAGCCACAGAGTGTTGATTTTTGTTTTTACCTTAAGATCATTGGCCAATTCAGACCCAAGAAGCCAGGTGACCTGAGTTAACTGTTTAATCAATTGCTGTGCCACTTAAGTGCTGCGTAACAACGAAAGCCAACAGGCCCTGCAGGTCTCCATGACCAGGAGTGAAGACCACTGGCTCAAAGACATGCTTTTCTTTTTTAACCCATTCGTGGACGCCACCTAGTGGCCAGGATGCAGGCTTCCTGAGATTGCTCAACTCAGACATTCTGTGCTCCTGCAACCAAACTATGAGTGGAAACAACAAACTGTATTCTAGCTTTATTGGTATACGATATGCAACAACTATGCCAAATATGGTGTTTCTTAATGCAGCATTCTCATGTTGTCAGTTTAACAATGGCTACCTCCCTGTGGTCTCATTTGCAGTTTCACCCCCCATGCATGACATGCTAGACAATAGTGTCTATCTGGGAGTCCATAAAATATTCTTTCACTATAAAAAATTTATATTCCACCATAACAACCAGGTAAAACAACAATCGCCAAGGTATGCCAGTTAAGCGGTGAATAAAAGCATTGAATAGGGAAATAAACTAGAGGACTTTTTCTGGAATTATACAACGTCATTCTATTATCAATATCAGAGACTAAATATAAAGTAAATATACAATCTCACCATTGGTTGAGTAAAGATGTCCCTTTCAAGATTCACTGGTTATTTATTGTCTTGAACAGTTTGTTTTGGAAAATAAACACACACAGAAATTGTATTTATTACAGCCACGCGCAAAACACAGCTTGTTATTTAGCCTGGTGTAACTCGTTTCAGTTCGTTCTGATTGATAAGTGTTTTGTCCAGTGGAGCACAGTGTAAGCTTTCCCATAGTGTATGGCATGCTTCATTCTGAGTTTATAACTAGGATTGATAGCCCCGCGCAAATGGCAATAATGGTTGCTACAGAATTGCGTTGCACAGTTAATCGTGACTTTACACAGTAATATATGAGCACTCATTGCGGTGTAATTTTTTTTTTCCTTCGGTTTTTGGAAGATTTTACCAATTTTGCCAACTCATCAGCATGTCTAAACCAAATTCTCTCGGGGAATGGGTCAGAACAGGAGGAGGAAGCATGAAGTCTAGCCAGGATACATATGAACATGGCAAAGATGTAGGTATTACTGCTTTTAATATTTCAAATATTTTTGTATTTTGTTATATTTGCATTGGCCATAAGAAACAACTGTTCGCCTTTGTTAATAATGCTCAATATTGGGCATTGGTTTTTTAGGAATTTGAGGGCTAACTAATAGGTTTAGCTGTTAGTATAGGGTCATTGTTAGCATGCCCTGTGAACTGTTAGTGCTAACTGCTATGACACCTGTCGTAAGTTTGTGTTTACATTTGTCTCTGCACGTGTGTTTTGTCTTTCCACTTCATCATCTGATTGGCCGTTTCTGTCTCTGGTTACTTCGCTTGGAAAAGTTGTCGTTTTTCACTTAGACTAGCTCTTTGAACTTGTGTTTGGTGTGTTGTGTATAGTGATTGCTTTGTTTGACTTTTCACATTTGACCCTATCTTTGTTTGATTCCGATTCCCGTCTAGCCCTTCTGGTTTGTTTGCTGATTAGATCTCATGTTTGACCCTTTGACTCTGATTCTTTCCTTAGCATTTCTAGTTTGTTTGTCCTGTGATTTTGTGTTTTTGGCCATTCACTCTTGTATTCAGTTCTGATTCTCGCCTAGCGCACTGCTTTTTTTGCTGACTGGATTTCGTGTTTGACCATTCACTTGTTCTCGACCTTGACTCACGTTTTGCCCCCTGCTCCGGTTAGTTAGTGTGTTCCCAGCTGGACTACAGATCCTTCCTTCGGGACTCAAGTTTGTTATTTTGCTTTGTTATTTTTATTATTTTTGAAGGCACTCTGGGTTTTAACACTCAGATTTAACTCAGATAGATTTAACACTCCGTTGGGGGTACGCAATTCAGACGTTTGGTTTCAGACTATCCGTTGACTGTCCAAAGTTCAGCATTCAAAGCCGCCCCGTGCCCAGTGCCCTTCGAAGACTAGCCAGTTTCCAGTTAGATTTGGATAGGCAGAAAGGGACCGGAGGTACTGGTTGGTTTGCAGTATGTTTCCCTTACCCAATCCCCTTATCATTCACCCCATTACGGTCTGACCCAAGACCAGGTCGTGACATAACATAGTGGTTTGTAGTGGCCTGCTTTGTTAGAATTTATACTACTCACAATGAAATTGAGTGTCTTTCAGCGGGTTTGCGCTATTCTCCAATGCGGACGTTTCACATACTGTTGCGTAAGCGTTCATGGTGGCTCAATCATATGTTTTAAGCACCAGTTTACAGTGAAGCTAGAACATCGCCAACATTTTTCTATTGGTGGAATATTATTTTATTGTACTCTTACTGTACGTAATGTCTGGTATTAGTATTTCCATGTCACTTAAGTCATGGAATATTTACTGTGTGTTATGTGCTCGATAAACATAAAACTTTCCTTGGAGTAACATTTGGAAAATGTCATCCCATCCCCATGCAATAAAAGATTACATTCTGTAGAATACAGGAAAACAGACTGATTACATTTTTAGGTATGTGTTCCACAGTATTTCAGTGTTTCTGCATTATTTTTTATTTTTCATTATGTGACATAAGTTTTTCATCTTAAACCGTCATACAGTGCAAATTTATATGCTTTATAATGTTGCCCCCTGCTGATATCTATGACTTTTGCTCAAAAAGCAAGTTTCCCCATTGGGGTCCATTCATTTTGACAGCAAAAATAAAATACTTCCATTCAAATATTGATGTTAACTCTGTGCATTATATTAGGAAGAAAAATCACTTATTAGTTTTTCGAGGTAAAATAATTTTTTCCTACCACACAGACAAAGATATGAATTTTTTATTTATTATTTATATTAGACTATCCTAACCTACACGCGATTAAGTTTGTGACCAAGAACACAACTAAGAATGTCTGTTGAGTGAAAAAATTGTACTTCCTGGTTCTTATGTGCTCCCCATAGGTTTCTATTGGCGTCACTGTCTCTACATATTATATACTCTAAGTTTATAAAAGAAAAAGCATTTTATTCATTTTTTGAGACCCCTAGATATTTTAGACTTCTATACTGATGAAAAGTTATTCCCATTTGAAAATGATGCAAAAGTGAGTTTCATGAGTGAAAACAGTTGATATGTAGTGCAATATATGATTACGTTATGATTTACAGCAGTGCACAATTTAGAAATTTTATATTGATTTGGAGACACTAAGGGCCACCAGGGTACACTGCTTGGTTTTTGCCTCATAGATATTTAGTAGTTCTGCATATCACCCTCAGATTTTGCCTACTTGTGGTCTTGATCCTGGATGTATATAGTTTTACGTGTTATATATATATGTACGTGATCTCTCAGTATTTCATTTCAAACTGAAGGATAACAACTTCATTTTTGCCAAGATAATTGCATTTGTGGCACTTCATGTCTACCTACATTTTGTATATAATCTAGTATTATAAGTGGTACACGTCTTGCGTCATCTAAGCCATTTTTCAGGTCTCTGATCCTCACATCAGGAGCCTAAATGGGTGAGGACAGTCTAGATTTGGCATCTGCAAGGAGTTAAACTTCCATCCATGTTCACTTTCCTTCCTGACTCTCCCCATATTACATGAACTAATTGTTTTTATAAATGTCTCAATGAGAAACTCATTTGTATGATTAGTCACTTGACTGTGGAGTGCCACGGGAACTCAGGAGGATAACCATTGACATACAAGTTTAGCCCCAAAACCCCACTTAAAACCCAGGGCTTTTTTTGTAAGAATACCCCCATTGTCTCAGAAGCACCCTATTATCTCCAATCTTATATACAGTACAGACGTGGTTCAAAGCTTGAAATAAAGAGCACATTTGTACCCAAATGACCAAATCCCTTGATCTTATGGGAGTCTCACTTTGTAAACATATAGGACAGATTTATTCTGAAAAATAAAATTTGATTTGTATTTTCTTAATTATGCAGTGATTATATGTACTTCTGATACTGGATGAAACCAGATTTCTTTTTCCAATCATACTCCAGGATGTATACAACACCAGAATAATACTTTGGAGTGGGTTGAACAAAGCAGTATAATTTGACATTTGTTTTCCCAAAGGTGGACACAAGTGTCCCCAAAACCTCTCCAAATGGCACCTAACCTCTCCAAATTGGAATATTGTGTATATCTTTTTTCCCAGCCATATTCCACTTCCAGAACCTAATTCCATTGGTACCCTCTGGAACCCCACAAAGCAAATATTCTTTATTTACCCATTCTCTCTTTTTTGACTAAGCCCTGTATTTCAGTTAAATGGTGTTTTTTGCTTGTGAAATTCTATTTATGTACATAGAAATGTTCATTTTCAAATGAAACGTATACTTTCTGGGACCTTTTGGAGCGGGATGTAAGATCAGCAGTTCTAACATTATCCTTCCAAAACGTTAGCGTGGAAAAAGAAATGGTTAAACTAATTTAACTGGTCAAACATTTTATGCCAATTTCATGCCTGCAGATTATTTGCTGAGAACACCAGATGGTCTATTTGCGAAGAGGCCAGTGCCAATCTCCTTTTTATTTACTTAATTCAATATCCACTTTATTTTGGGGTGGCAGGTATGCCATCCCGCTAAGTTACGCCTTGGTGGGGCGGCATGCCCCATACCTTTACAGCACTAAGAGTTTGGCGCTTCTCAGGGTTCCCCACAGAAACAATTGCAACAGCCACAGATACTCAGCCCTTAAAAACATTCATTTCGGTACATTCTGACTCCGTTTCAGCAGACATAATTCATTAACAACTTCACATGTCCACACAATAAAGCCTCAAACTAAGGGGATTTAGCATTTTCTCCTTCTTTTTCCTGCCAGAAATGCTCCAAACTCACAAACAAAATGTCTCCCAATTGGACATTTTACCGACACCAGCCAATCCTTCACCTAGACGAGCCAATCAAAATCTCACATACACACGCAAAATAGACGTATCTTTTTACTGTAAAACATTTTCACTCACAACAGCTAGTCTGTTCATGACTGTGTGGTCAATGTCACGGTCTATGGATCATAAGGTCCCAGGTTCAAGCCCCGCCTGGAGCAAGTTTAACCTGCTTTTTTCCTCACTAATAATTGTCTATTACTTCTCAATTACTGCTTTTGCACCACATCTACCCAGCGTTCACCGAATGTACACAGTGCATTATGACATACCATCTGCATGTTCACTTAACCAGCTACAATATCACCAGGCCATATGGATTCAATCGGAGCTCAGCTGTGCTTACTGGCCTGTGTTCTTCTTTAAAACATACGGACAGACAAGTTACACCAGCTGCCATTTCTACTAACTATATTTCTTCACTTGGCTACTGTAGAAAACATTCTTATCAGCAAACGCCACATTTCTGCATTCATGTTACCTCGCCCAGTTCTCTATCTACCCTCATACAAACAATTACTACGTATGTACGTTCTGAAACATTAAAACATTACAAAAATTAAAATCATGACTCAGTCATAATTATAACTGCAATAGATTTCCTACGCAGTATCACACCTTACTTCACTCACTACTTAAACGAGTGACTCGTTATACTGTTGTATATACCGTCCAATAAGGAGACTCATCTCGCTCATGGTCACTTCATTTACTTTTCACTATAGTCTGTGATCTTGTCAAACTTCACCTACATGCCCATTCTGCTAAAAAAAAAATATTGTTTTAACTACTCAGTTTCATCATTTGTCCTCATTTCTCTCGTACTATTGTTATTTTATAATATGCAAAGATTTCTGGGACATATGCGTCTGCTCCTGTTCTCCACTATCAAGTGTTCCGGTTCTACTACTTCCAATTCTCACGTAAGGTCACTGGTCTACCTAAACAAAACAGCGAAGAGGACTCCTACCCACACATAAGCGTATCAAAATGCCTTATAAACCTTACAAACACTAAAAGTGCATCTCCTCGAAATAACAGAAAACAGAGCAGGACAGAAGGGTACACAAGCTGCAACCTAGGGAGCTCTAATTCTACGAGCTTGCTGATAATTTTGTCAATCAAGGCTTGTTGGATGGCCGTCAAATCCGTGAGTACATACACTGGGCATATTTCAGCTGCGTTTCTGATGCGTTTATACTTACGCCACCGCACCGCACCACAGCCACTGTTTTACATATATAGCAAAGCGAAAGTGCTAAACGGTACATGCTCATCAGACTGTACAAATTCACACAAGGATAGCCATAATCCACGGTGGTTTCTTAACAGGTCACTTCGCATTTCTCACTTTCTCATAACAAACACATTGCAAAAAGAAATATCATCTCATAAAAAACACATTTTCAACATACAAAAATACCAAGTTACTCACACATACAAAGCACTGTTTATAACTGGCAAAATCTACGCCTGCCATTAAAAGTATTGATATCAAAATGACGCCAATTTACTGTACTACAAACAATATAGACTATCTTGCCTCACGGAAATTAAATAAGCTGTATTCCAAAGCAGTGCTACCCAATGTTTCCTCAGTTGTTTCAAGTCAGTTGGCCCTGTGTTTTTCAATCTCACCATTTTGCAATGTCATTCAAACTTTGTGTTTGAATGACATTGACATTCAACACTTTGACAAAGTGTCAAATACCTCTAATTGCCTCATGCAACATTTAAATTAATGTACTAAAGCTGCTGGTGAATGCCTACAGGATACATATTCGTCCAGAAAACATATATTTATACTTGCTTGTCAACTTCATTTTACTAAATGTACAAGTTCTTGTATATTTGCTACTTACAATAAATACTGCATGTAAAATACATATTGTAATGTACATACATACATACAATACTTCTTTATCCCCATGGGGACATTTCCCTTGCAGCATGTTACATTCACAATTACGAACACATTTATACCAAGAAACATACAATCATTCACGCAACAGAAAGGCTGGGCAGCTAAATACATACATACCAATACAAATTGGACATAATGATGCCTATTCAATCAATCTTGACTCTTAAAAAACCATCCACACATATGTTTGGCCTTTCCATGTACTGTATGCTTATACACACAGGGCCAACTGACTTGAAACAATTGAGGAAACATTGGGTAGCATTGCTTTGGAATACAGCTTATTTAATGTCGGTGAGGCAAGATAGCCTATATTGTTTGTAGTACAGTAACTGGGCGTCATACCAATACTTTTAATGGCAGGCATAGATTTTGCCAGCTTGAATGAATGAGTTATAAACAGTGCTTTGTATGTGTGAGTAACTTCGCATTTTTGTACGTTGAAAATGTGTTTTTTATGAGATATTATATTCCCAGCAGTGGAAGACGTGTTGTAATAGTGCCAAGAATGAAGTGGAAGTGCCCTGACTTTCATTTTCAACAAAGGAGGTACTAAAATGCAACATTTTTTTTTTCGTTTAACGCAACCCAGGGTGAAAAGGAAACTGCTGTAATAAAGACGCTGCATTTTTTAAATTTCACATTTGAATATTAATTTTCAAGTCAAATGTCTTTTTTTAACAATTTGAATAGTATTTGAAAATTGAACCATTGTTTGACAGCCCTAATCTGTAGTGGTTTTACCGATCGATACAGGGTTTTTTTCTCTCTGTCAAACTGTGAGGAGTCTTAAGCTTTACAACAGTGTAGGTGTTACAGCAGTGCACCTTGAATTAGTGACCGATAAAACCAATAATTTAAGAGAATGCGTCTAATTTGGCTATAAGAAATTAAATCCCTGCTGTTCACATGGTGGAGGCAAACTGGTGACCCTTATCATATCTAATTATCATATCTAATTCCAAGTTAAACTATGCGGTTGTTCCCTGCGCTTGGAACGGTACTTTTCTCTAGGGCTTTCGACACACTTGTTCCCAGTTATGGTTATACACTTTGTTGTACGTCGCTCTGGATAAGAGTCTGCCAAATGCCTGTAATGTAATGTAATTAGACAAATCCAACTTCCCCTGCCTTCTCTCTCTCTCTGGCTGTTTCTCAATATGCGTTCTTGTCTGTACTTGTGTCCTTGTGAAACGTCATCTTTAGCGGCCCAAGTACTGTCCAAATACACAAGTTCGCATTTTGCCAAGAACAGTTAAAATTCCCGGAAGTGTTCTTGACACGCCCATTTTACCGAGGATGCATCGGTTGGTAACTTGTATGAACTTGACCACACAAATATCCCAGCATTCATTGCGCAATGGCAGACGAGACCACTGAACGGTAACAATTTTTTTTTTGTTTTCTCATCTCACTAATAAATGTTACAAAAATCCTTCTAAGAATGAAAATTATGCGAGAAATATATGTTATAATAACTGAATTTCAGCTCATTTTAACCATATATAACTAAAAACATTTAATTTGGCTCTAATTCAGAGTTTAATCTGTTACCTTAGAGAGCAATGTATAGCCAGAGGATAGTAGCCTATTACGTGTTAGCCAAGTCGAATTAAACTTTTTTAGTTTTCATTTCACTAATAAATGTGACTAAAATCTTCCACAAACGAAAATGAGTGACTGTCAGGTAGCGTAACCAGGGGTTAAATTGGGGGTGGACGTGGGTGGACAGTAAGGTGAACCTTAAAATAAATAATTAATTTTGACCGGCAGTTTTACAAATAACTATGACAATCCAGTCCATTTTTCGTAGGCTCCAGTCCATGTGTTCCCTCTAGCCAGTTACTTGCTCAACCAATCAAAAATCCGAAGAAAAAAAAAACTCAGGAGGAACAGTCGTTTATATATCCAGGCACAGAAAGAAAAATATCGTTGATTGTCTTGATTGTTTGGAAGCGGACGCGGTAGGTAATTTCATTAACATGTAATTTCATCTATGCAACATTTTAAAGAGAGATGAATAAACAGCCCCCACGAACGCCGGCTATTATTAACGGCAACTTTGATTGCTTGAGCAAAATCAGCAGGTTGCTGGTCAACAGCTAAACTAGGATTGAATATTTCCCACATACATAACGTTTTATTCAGCGGCGACTGGTGAGCTGAAAATCGGTGGGGCGCAAGACTTTCTTTTAAACTAATCATTGATCTCAACCTGTTTTCATTAGTAATTTTCTTTTATAATCAAGTGTGTCAACGATCGGATTAATAAAATGGCAAGTAGCCTAAAATGCAGCGTCTTCATACCGTGTTAAGGGGGATTAAATAATGAATTCAATTTATCCATTAAAAATCTGTTTTAATCACCAAGTAGTCTACACTTAACAAACAAGACACACCAGTCTGTTATCTATCGTGTTATCTTTCAGAATAACCCAGTAAAAACAAGACCTGCACTTCAATATTGTTTACAGTCTACGCCTTGCAGATATTTGACATGAATAGGCCTACTAGTGCGGAGAAAGAAGTGCATGTATCCGCAAACAATGTTGATTAAAAATGTGCACAATTTCGTACTGCAAATGAAAATAAATGTAGACTATAAGGCCTAGGCTACTTGCTAAAACTGCCTATTTGGGGAGAGCTGGCTATATATGATAGTATTGAGTAGCCTATTTTGTGGATTAATTGTATACTCAAGGAAAATCAGGGAAAGATTCCGCCACTGCTTAGTGATTAAAACGGATTTTTCTAAATCGCGTTTATCATTTAATCTCCCTAAAACAATGCAAATAAGCGGTGTCTCTTTCCAATCGATTAGTCAGATGTTTGCATGCTTGTTAATCACTGAAAAATAATTAGAACAGTTTGAGATCAATGATTAGTTTAAAGGAAAGTTTTGCGCCTCACCAGTTTAAGAAAGATGGATAAAGGAGGAAGAAAGTGAGGACAAGAGGATGACCGATTATTTTCGTGGGTAAAAAAAATTCTCAGCATTAATGACACTCAATAAACTTAAAATATATTATGTAAAAGCTTGCATCAATAGTATACATTCCTTTTAAAACATTGTTTTCCTTAATTACAATTATGTGCACAATACATTAAAGATACAACTATTTTGAGCTGAGACATTCATTGGTTTGTACCTTTTTTCGCCCACCTCCCAAATCCCAATTTAAACCCTGAGCGTAACCATACGTCACAAGCACGCATGGTATCTCAAATACATACGTAGCGTTCTCTGTCCTTGGTGAGCTTGTGAGTTAATTCTTCCAAGAACAACTAGCAAGAACGTTCTCCCCAAGAACACAAGTCCGTTCTTTGCATTCTTGGTATTGAGAAACACCCCCCCCCCCCCCCCCTCTCTCTCTCTCTCTCTCGGCCTCTCTCTTGCTCGCTCACTCTCTCTCTCAGGACTAAAGAGAGAAGATGTTCTTAATCAGTGTGTGAAGGAAGATTCATTGTTGTCATCATCGGGGGAGGAGGAGAAACTCACCCCTACCCCCTCTAAGCCGGGGGTGAAAGTTCATCTGACGCCATTTGAACTGGAGGGGCTGTGGAATCTGTTGGGGAAGCTGGAGTCACTCCCCTCCCACAAGAAGTGTGTTCCAGCTGGAATCCATAATGCTCCTGCCCTGCTGCACGACATAAGGGTAACCACCGCATGACCTTGAGTAGGGCTAACATGCTATTTCTAACAAAGGCTCAGACACAACAGCGCTCTTGGGAAAACGCAAGCATAGAGACGACTGTGCTCTAGGGATAAAGACGCCAACGTAATCAAAATGAAAGTACATTTTGAACAAGAAATGAACAAAAAGACAGTCTTTTGTGTTTGTTCGGTGTGGTGTGTGCAAGACCCCAGCACGAACTGTTCACAAGCAGTTAGCTAAAAGCCCACCAGTTCACAGACTTCCCCCAGTTTGCAATTGGTCCATCTAAATATCACGTGGTTGTTTGCATCACAGTTGAGTTCTTCTCATCACTGTACTGTCCTGTTGTAGCATAGTCTTGGACTATGACTGGAATACTTTCGAAATGGATACTTTTGAACGAAGAGTTGCTGAACTCGTGCAAAGATAATGTCATCTTTTTGATGAATCTCGCAGACGTTTTAAAGATGACAAAATGTTCTGAAACTTGAAATAGCCCAAATTTCCAAGAAGTTGGATGTCAATGATCCTGAATTGTGAAAAGCAATGTGGAACAATCTGTGTGACAAGTTTGCACACCTAGCGACATGGAGTGACGTAAAACAAAGAATAGTTTTTATAGAGTATACTGACAACGATGTTCAGCGATATGTTAGCCGGTGGTTTTTTTTTTTTCAAAAAGTTATCACAGTTATCCGTTGTTTGGAGTATACTGCCTACTTAACTCGGGCAAAGACACGACTGCACGCTAGGGCTAACACAGGCACAAATGTAGCTGAGCACTAGGGCTAATGCAGGCACTACTGCATGCTAGGGCTAACACAGGCACAAATGTAGCTGAGCACTAGGGCTAATGCAGGCACTACTGCATGCTAGGGCTAACACTGCAACTACCATATGCTACCATTAACAATGATAACTAGGGGTGGGCGATATGACAAAAATATCATCACAATGTTTTTCAGGCATGATCACGATCTACGATATGATCACGATTCTTTTTCATGTTGGTATTTAAGACTATTTTGCAAGTTAATGAACAGTGCAATCAAACTAATATCCCTATTTAAGAAAATATTGCCCTTCAAGGAAACGAAACCTAAAAGAAAAAGAATAAGAGACCATTTGGGCCAAAGTACCAGATTTTAATAAAGTGCAATTCTGTAAAGTATTAACATTCAACAATGCTTTCTCTTGAGATGATTAAAAAGGTTTGGCGTGTTGCAGAAAATTGGTGGGGTGCAAAACTTTCTTTTAAACCAATCATTGATCTCAAACTGTTTTAATTAATTTTCAGTGATTAACAAGCATGCAAACGATCTGACTAATCAATTGGAAAGGGACACACAGCTTCCTCGCATTGTGTTAGGGAGATTAAATGATAAATGCGATTAGGAAAAATCTGTTTTAATCACTAAGCAGTGGCGGAAACTTCCCCTAATTTTCCTTGAGTATCAATACAATTAATCTGTAAAATAGGCTACTCAATACTATCATATATAGCCTACATTTATTTTCATTTGCAGTACAAAATTGTGAACATTTTTAATCAACATTATTTTCGGATACATGCACTTCTTTCTCCGCATTCGTATTCATGGCAAATGTATGCAATGCGTAGATTGTAAACAATCTTGAAGTGCAGGTTTTGTTTTTGCTGGTTATTCTGAAAGCTAACACGGTAGATAACAGATCTTGTTTGTTAAGTGTAGACTACTTGGTGTTTAAAATGGATTTTTAACAGAAAATTTTAATTTATGATTTTATCCCCCTAACAGTGTGAAGACGCTGTGTGTTAGGCTACTTGCCATTTGATTAGTCCGATCGTTGGCACACTTGATAATAAAGGAAAATTAATGAAAACAGGTTGAGATCAATGATTAGTTTAAAGGAAAGTTTTGCGTGAACATTTTCTATGCAAACTTTGCAAATAACGGTGTTTTGCGCCCAAACTAGTTCCATATCACAGACGTCAAATTTGTTTTAGGGACCAACTCCTCCGTGGTGTCAGCCATGCCACTATGTTGTCAAATAAAAAAGGGGGAGGAAAATAAATCCAAGGCGCTACATACTGTTTGCTATTATTGGTTTATTGGTGTGTCTGTTAGGGGAGGCGCAACAGGGACTAGTGTAATTTTAGGTTTGGCTGAGAAAACGTTGGATGAGCGTTGTCAGTGCAACTGATAGAATGTGCAGTTTAACTGTAGCCTGATACTCCTGATCTCTCTGGAAAGGCAGATCGTGGAGACATTTTAATCGTTCACGATCTAATATCGTCATATCGCCCACCCCTTTAACCACACCCAATGGCTAACAGAACCATGTGCTAGAGCTCATACAACTGCAATGCCCTGACCCTTCTGACTGGCATAAAGGCCTTTATGGTCATTAAACCAAAGTTATCAGTGTGGATATGAAATCCACACCCCCCCCAGTTTATTTGCCTCTATAAGCTATCACCACTTGTAAATGGGCTGACTGTGTGATCTGCTCAGACCCTGTTGCTGGAACATGCCACTGACGACCCCAAACTGGCCTACACTGGGATACCCATAGTCAGGTGGCCAAAAAGGGTGAGTCTACCTACCCCACGTGCTTGCACACTTGCACACTCATACATTCAATGTTCTTAAATGCTTAGACATTTGCGGACACCCAATACACTAAACATACCTACATGCTAACACACTCAACAGATTTACACACTCAGGCACGTGCATACCCTGCACACTTGCATTCTTACACACTGACTCACAGGTGCTTTTTTAGTAGGCTTCCAATTTTTCACCACACTTTGCATTACTCTGAAGAGGTTTTCATTTCTTATATTTTACTTTAAATGAGACTCCTTTCTTTCTCACCCCACCCTGCCCCTAGCCCTCATGGTACCAACCCCTACCACCACCCCTCCTGCTGCAGCGGCCCAGGCTGTCCAGCCTGCCCCATCCCCAGCCCTCCCGACGTCCTGTCAAACCCCCGTCCTCCATTTCGGCTCTGCGAAGGAGAAGGGTGCGCTGTAAGCGCTGCGAGGCCTGTTTGCGCACTGAGTGTGGCGACTGCAACTACTGCCGCGATATGAAGAAGTTCGGTGGGCCAGGCCGGCTCAAACAGACCTGTGTACTGAGACAGTGCCTCGCTGTGAGTACCTGCAGGGTTGTGTGTGTGTGTACAGTGAGGAATGGCACAGTTAAAAGTTAAATATACTGTGGTGGTACATGACTTCTGTGTGTGTGCACATGCAGCCGGGGCTACCTCTCTCAGCAGTGTGTGTTGTTTGTGGTGAGGGGAATCAGGATGCTGATGAAACTCCCCTTACCCTGATGGAGTGTTCCAACTGCGCCCAGATCACTCACCCTGACTGCCTAAAGGTAAACACCTGTACATATACTAACACCTACACACCTGTTTATATACTAACACCTGCACACCTGTACGTACAGTGGGCTCCATAATGTTTGGAACAAGACGTCTTGTTTTCATTTGGCTCTGTACTCTGCAATTTTAGATTTGTAATAAAACAATTGTTTAAATTGCACATTCTCAGCTTTCATTTAAGGGTATTTGTATGCATCCATTTTTATAAATAGTCCCACAATTTCAGGGCATCATAATGTTTTGGACAATGGCATCATTGGTCTTTCTGATTAGTCCGATTTGTTCAGTTGCTTCCTTAATGCAGGTATAAGAGAGCTTTCAGTATATAGCCTTGGCTCTAGGCTTGGAGTCTGTTATTGGTGTTTATCAACATGAGGACCAAAGTTGTCCCAAAAAAAAGTCAAGGAAGCCATTATTAGACTGAGAAATAAGAAAGAAAAAAAACAGTTGGAGACATGTGCCAAAACTTAGGCTTGAAATCAACTGTTTGGAACATCATTAAGAAGATAGAGAACACTGATGAGCTCAGTAATTCCAAAGAGCCTGGTAAGCCAAGGATGACCTCTATAGTTAATGACTGAAGAATTCTTACCATAATCAGGGATGTGATTTTGCTGGAATTTCCGACCTGAAAATGTGACCCACGTGAATCATGCAGATCCGTAAAAAAAAATATTTTTTTGTGGGGGAGGGGTAGTGTATGAGCTGCCCGAGTGAAATAGAGAGGATTTGAGGGCATCTATAGGCTGAAGTGCGTGAAGATTTTTTTTCCTTTCCAAGTATCCACACGGATGTTTGTTTGCATTCAGCTCGAGCTCAACATATTCCATTTCCAATTCCACACTTGCGTACAGTAGCTGTGTCGTTCTGCGCTCGCGCTTCCCGCCTCTGCTCTAGTCTTCTGCCTTGCGCAAAGCGGATAGTCACACAAATAGTCAAACAAACTGAAGATGGGCTCAATACTGGAGCCGGAGAATTGCTGGTGTTGAGGATATTGATATCCAAGCCAATTTAGCGTACAGATACCCTCCCAAATCCGGTAAGTAGGTGTTTATCCATTTACCTGTTCGTAATCTGAATATAGTTTGTGTGCAATTTAGCTATTATTTCCAAGTGCACGCTGTAGCTAATCAGATGGCTAGATGAATGTAGCTAGCCATAGCTTACCAGTGTTTAACTGCCCAGGCTAGCTAAAATAACAAAACAACAGCCAGTCCTAGAAGTCCAATGTTACTCTATTTAACAATAGTTTGTTGATGTTTGCTTGATAATTAACATGATTAAGTTACTAACTATGCATGCTAGTTAATGACCGTAGCAACGTAGCAAAAAAACAACAACATTTACTACGTGCCTTACATCTAAACGTCATAAAATTTTTCCCGACCGCGAAGAGTGCCTTACTTGTTTACATTTTGAACGGATGTGGCTCCTGGGTAAATCTATCGTTGTTTCCATCGCAGCACTTTCGACACAAGCAATGTTGGAATCGCTATCCTAAAATTTCTTCTTACCGTGGAAAGTGCCTGACCCGCAAGCGTAGACGCGTTAACTCGGTGACACAATTACATCAAGAAATACTATCTTTGAAAAAAAAAGCGCTATATTGTGTAACTGAATTTAGATCAAACCTACCATGCACAAAAATATAAAAACGCTCGTCAATCTGTTTATAATGCCATCATAGCGCGGAGTGTTTAGAACCATAGCTGTGAGTGCCAGATGCAAGTTCCAGAAGAGGCGTGTGCAGGCTGTAATGAAGCTTGCTGCAAAGGCTAAAGAGGCATAAAAAATTGAGGCCTTCTTTTGACTTATAAATAGTTGCATGTTGCACATTTAAACCTTGAAGTTTGTTTTTTTTTTCTTCAAATAAGTTCTTGTCATGGGTCATACTTTACCATCCATATGCTGTAGTAGAGCCGCCACCAGTTTGATCCTACCTGTATTTAAGGACCGATTCTCGATCAGCACTATGGAGCAAACTTGTGGCCCTAGTAAATTTCTGGAAAAGGTATGAAATGTCACTGTGCTTGTGTGTGTGTGCGGTGGGAGGGGGGGGCTGCCGTGCCGTGCCGTGCCATGCTCTGCGCTCTGTATATTTTCATGCTTTTTTGTCCTTTGCCAATCACATGCCTGCATAATAAAGAAAAAACCCCAAACAGCTGTCCAACAGATCAGAAACACTCTTCAGGAGGCAGGTGTAGATGTGCAGTGTTTCCCACACAATTAATTTATTTGGGCGGCCTGCCCAAATAAACTAAGATTAAGACTGCAAAGTTATCACCATTATTTGGATTAATATCAGCATTCACCCAGCTAAAGTTAGCTTAGATAGCTAATGAAAACGTTAACTTTTCACTTTTGACAGAGATGAGTGTTGAAAAATTATTTTAAAAAGAAGGCTAGTGGAGGAGGGAGAACCTGCACCACAGATAGGTTGCCATTACGTTACTGTTAAAGCAACAATTACGGTAAACAGTGTTGGGTCACAGCTGTTGCCTTTTTAGCTGCATTGTGGTATTGGGGTTCAACACCCAGCTATCTAGTGCTGGAACAGAGGTGTTAGTGCTGACATCTGGAGTGACTAGAATAGAGTCGATAGTGGTAGAAGTGCCAGTTGGATTAGTGCAGTAGGAAGTGTTGCGCAAAGCTTTTAGCCACAGTACAAAGGTCCAAACCCGACCCACACCAAGTGGTAGTATTGGCTCTCACTGCAATCACACATGACCATTGCATGGGAAAGCAAGCGGGTGCATGGGCTAAATGGACTGCATTTATATAGCGCTTTTATCCAAAGCGCTTTACAATTGATGCCTCTCATTCGCCAGAGCAGTTAGGGGTTAGGGGTTAGGTGTCTTGCTCAAGGACATTTCGACATGCCCAGGGCGGGGTTTGAACCGGCAACCCTCCGACTGCCAGACAATCGGTCTTACCTCCTGAGCTATGTCGCCCCAGGCTGTGCCTTCAGTATAGCTTTCTGCCCTACTGGAATTGGCACCCCATCCCAGATGATCTCACCCTCGTAGCAGGGGCCGACTACTGACAGGGACCCCACCCTGACCGTCACCCAGGGACCTGGCACTGTTGGCCGCACCCAACCAGGTACATGTGGTGTGAGCAGGTCACCTATCACAGCTGCCACCTCCATGCTGATTTGGCGCCATGCCAGTTCTATACTATTTCAAGCAAATGCTGGAGCAAAAATAGAAATGGCATTCGCTGTGGACCCAGTGGCTCCCCACCAACCTGCAATATCAGATCCCTGTTTCCTAATTACGTCTACTCTATAATAAAGGTAGCCTAACCGAACAATTTTATGTGATACACTTTAATGATTAAATGAGAGTGTCTGATTGATACAGCTACTAGGGTGAGCAGAGGGTCTCCTTCAAAGAACAGTCAAAATTTTGGTCCACTATACAATTTAGGGCATGTGCCAGGCATCTCTGGAGGGCTGCATCGCTTACAGTTCAGGCCAAAAGTTTACATACACCTAGGCTGAAGACATTGAAACAAAATTTTTCACAACTCAACACATTTCATGTTACCATAACTTTCCTGTGTTAAGTCAGTTAGGATATCTACATTATTTCCATGAGATGCCATTTCAAAATAATAGCTAAGATACAGATTTATTTCAGGTTTTGTGTACTATATCAGATTTTCAGTGGGTCAAAAGTTTACATACACTTTGTTAGTATTTGGCGGCATTGCCTTTTAAACCCTTGGACCCGAAATGGTTTTTGGCTGTGTCTTTATTTTTTACAGTTTTTTACATGATAATTAAGAAGAAGCCCCAAGCATTACATACCTGTTTTATCAGACGTCTCTTGGCAACCCAAATTGTACTTCGAGTTAGATAATCAGAAATAGCAGTTCAAAGCAAAACATTTTTCATTTATGTTTTATGAAAAAAATGTTTTTTGGAATATATTTCCAGAAGTACATGTCTCACCACAATTAAAACATCCTGCAATATAAGTCCAGGTTGTATGTAGTACCCACAGCAAATATCATGTCAGTTGAACCTACCATTGCTTTTCAATGTGGCATTATGTATATGAAGAGCCTGGCGCCTGAGCCTTGCACCAGAAAGGACACTAGACCTAAAAATGTTGATGGAAATGTTTTTATTCCAAAAGCACAATTGAAATACTATATATATATATATATATATATATATAGTATATATATATATATACACGCTCACCGGCCACTTTATTAGGTACACCTGTTCAACTGCACATTAATGCAAATATCTAATCAGCCAATCACGTGGCAGCAAGGCAATGCATTTAGGCATATAGACATGATCAAGACGATCTGCTGAAGTTCAAACCAAGCATCAGAATGGGGAACAAAGATGATTTCAGTGACTTTGAACGTGGCATGGTTGTTGGTGCCAGACGGGCTGGTTTGAGTATTTCAGAAACTGCTGATCTACTGGGATTTTCACGCACAACCATCTTTAGGGTTTACAGAGAATGGTCCGAAAAAGAGAAAATATCCAGTGAGCGACAGTTCTCTGGGCGCAAATGCCTTGTTGATGGCAGAGGTCAGAAGAGAATGGCCAGACTGGTTCGAGCTGATAGAAAGGCAACAGTAACTCAAATAACCACTCGTTACAACCGAGGTATGCAGAAGAGCATCTCTGAACGCACAAGACGTCAAATGTTGAAGCAAATGGGCTACAGCAGCAGAAGACAACCAGGTACTAGCAAGGTGTACAAAATAAAGTGGCCGGTGAGTGTGTGTGTGTATATATATATATATATAAGGGCTGTCAATCGATTAAAATATTTAATCTCGATTAATCGCATGATTGTCCATAGTTGATCACGATTAATCACAAATTAATTGCACATTTTTTATCTGTTCAAAATGTAGCTACCTTAAAGGGATATTTTTCAAGTGTTTAATACTCTTATCAACATAGGAGTGGACAAATATGGTTGGTTTATGCAAATTTATGTTTATTTATTATTGGAAATCAATGAACAACCCAAAGCAATGACAAATATTGTCCAGAAACCCTCAAAGGTACTGCATTTAGCATAACAAAATATGCTCAAATCGTAACATGGCAAACTCAAGCCCAACAGGCAACATCAGATGGGCATATTGACCTGCTAAATTTAACATTATTTAGTAATACGAGTACTCACACAATGTAGTGTGTCCAACTTTACGCTTATAAACGTTCACTAAAACATCCCGTTTTTTTAAGCATTAACACAAAACGATACACCTCAATGCATCGCAACGTAATTATGTCCAACCTCACATGGGGAAAATAAAGGCTCACAAAAACATCCCCTTCTACTATGTGGGATCAAAACAGGATGATCCAAAATAAAACAAACAATAAATAAAGTGAGCAGGAAACAGTGGAAAGGGAGTATAATACAGAACTAGGACTCAAACTAGGATATTGCAGTTAGGCTATACTTCCATTTATTTGCACCGAGCCAGTTGCTTAAACAGACAAGCCTGTTTACATTGTCGGACGACAGGACAGGTCCCTTCTGCTGAACAATATGCCCATGAAAAACTGCGTTCGCGCTGTTTTACTCAGGAAAACATGGATTCCCACAGAAAACGCTGCTTTATTTTATTGTTGAGTATATAAAATGAGTAAATCAAGTGAAAACGCGAAACCAGTTAGGCTGCAGTAGTACTGAAATGTAAATATGGTATCACTGTCAGGTGTTTCATTATATCATTTGCAGCATTTATTTCTGAGCAAAATAACATTTTCTAGCTAAGCTGGCTAGTGAAAAAAGTTGCTGATATCGGATATCGTAACTTTTAAATTTCACATATTGCTATAATGAATGGGAAACATAAACAATACTAACGCATATCACATAATCACACACCCAAATAAAAATGCATGAAATACATTTAAATGACTGAATAATAAAAAAATTATGCACATTTGTTTTGTTTTAGCCTAAAGACAACTGCCAAGTGTCACAGACAACCACCATGTTACTCCTTTGTGACGTCACCAATCCAAAATTCGGAGCTCAGAAATGATGCTCAAATTTCCGACCTATAATTCCGAGTTCTACGACCGTTCAGTTGCTTTTTTCACAAGTCGGACCTCGGTTTTTACTAGTTCCAAGTTGTCTTGAACGCAGCATAAGGGTCGGACAAATGTTCATCATAACAGAACATGCGTTATCATGTTAACTATATATATATATAACTAATTTTATGGTATAACAAATTTTCTTTGTTTTTGAACACTAGTAAACTACAAAGAAAACAAAAATATCACTTTATTTTTACATTATTATTACTATATTATTTTAACTGCTGTTGGAGTTACGGGGGAGGGGGGGGCAGGTAGCAGGTGGAGTTGATGGCAGAGCTGAGGGGATTGGAGGCGGGGCAGTGCATTGATGTGCTGATAGCAGTTCCCTGAGAAAAAAAGGTGTCAGACACATATTACAATCCATTGCTCAGCTTAGCAGAGAATGTACATTTAAGAGCGCCTCAGAGAACATTTAGAAAACATTTATTATTTATACAACAAAAAAAAAAACGAAATATCAACTCGCCATCCCTGCTACCTGTGTGCTGCGATTGAGTACCGTATTATTTATTTAGACATTGGCAGACTACAGCGTAAATTGCATCTTTTATTTATATTCAATATTAGTAATTGTAGCAAGAAACTGCAGCTGTAAACACAAGAAAGTTTGTTACATTATGGTAGCAACCGAACACTGCAGACTTTATATATATATTTACCATCATTGTTTTATTATACGAGCGTGTTTTCACGAGTTTGCAGAGAAACGCAAATACTATCAATAAACATGGTTTAGAAAATTCTCAGCACAATGACGGATTCAAAGACTAGAAGAACGCACCCGATATTGTCTTCAAATGGATCCATGCCAAAGAAAAGTAATTATTCATCCTCAGTTCATTACATTAAATTACATTACATTACAGGCATTTGGCAGACACTCTTATCCAGAGCGATGTCCAACAAAGTGTATAACCATACCCAGGAATAAGTGTGTCGAAAACCCTAGAGAGAAGTACCGTTCCAAGTGCAGGGAACAACCGCATAGTTCAACTTGGACCCTGTAGGTTAATCTAACACAAACAAGAACAGCAACAATGCAGTCTATGCAAAAAATACAAGCAGTAGTTAAGACACGAGTGCATTAACTAAGTCAACTAAGAAACAGCTTCCTAGTTACAACCCTAAGCTTACAGTCAATTTAGAGATTACAGGGAGGTAGGGAGGGATGGGGAGTGGTGCAGCCCGGAAGAGGTGAGTCTTCAGTTGTCTCTTGAAGGTGGTCAGGGTCTCAGCTGTTCTGACCTCCAAGGGAAGGTCATTCCAGAACAGACAGGAGACGTGATCAGGAAGCGCAAGTGCGAAGAGGGGGAGGTGCCAGGAGTCCTGAGGTAGCGGAACGGAGGGGTCTGGCTGGCATGTAGGGTTTGAAGATCTTGTGGAGGTATGCTGGGGCTGATCCCTTGACTGCCTGGTATGCTAGGACCAATGTTTTAAATTTGATGCGAGCCATAACAGGCAACCAGTGGAGGGTAGTGAGCAAGGGAGTGACGTGGGAGTGTCTGGGGAGGTTGAAGATCAGACGAGCTGCAGCATTCTGAATGAGTTGCAGGGGTCTGATGGCGGATGCTGGTAGTCCACCCAGAAGAGAGTTGCAGTAGTCCAGGCGGGATAGTACCATTGCTTGGACCAGGAGCTGGGTTGAGAAGGTGGTGAGAAAGGGGCGGGTTCTCCGGATGTTGTACAGGAAAAAATCTGCACGCCCGGCTTACCGCTGCGATGTTCTTAGAGAGGGACAACCTGTTGTCCATCACCACTCCGAGATTCTTGGCACAGGGTGATGTCACTAAGGTGTCCCCTAGGGAAATCAAGGAGAGGAGAGGTTAGAGCAGGAATGAAGATTAGCTCCGTCTTACCCGGGTTGAGCTTCAGGTGGTGATTGTCCATCCAGCTCTGGATGTCCCTCAGGCAAGCGAGGATGCGGGCAGGGACCTGTGTGTCCGATGGGGAGAAGGAGAGAAAGAGTTGTATGTCGTTGGCATAACAATGATAGGAAAAGCCGTGGCCAGAGATTACAGGGCCAAGGGATCTGGTGTATAAGGAGAAAAGAAGGGGACCAAGGACTGAGCCCTGATGAACTCCCGTGGCGAGGGGACGGGGCGGCGATACTCTACCAGCCCAGGCAGCCTGGAAGGAACGATCAGAGAGGTAGGACTCAGTCCAGTCAAGGGCTGTGCCACAGATCCCTGTTACTGTCAGGGAGGACAGGAGGATGGAGTGCTCCACAGTGTCAAAAGCAGCGGAGAGGTCTAGCAGAATCAGGACAGAGGAGAGGGAGGATGCTCGTGCAGCATGCAGTGACTCGCCGACTGAGAGGAGTGCAGTCTCTGTCGAGTGGCCAGGCTTGAAGCCGGACTGGTGGGGGTCAAGCAGGTTATTCAGAGAGAAGAAAGCAGAGAGTTGGTTAGATGCAGCTCGTTCAAGCGTTTTGGATAGAAAAGGAAGGAGAGATACCGGGCAGTAGTTCTGGATGACTGAGGGGTCTAGTGTGGGCTTCTTCAGCAGCGGGGTGATGTGGGCCCTCTTAAAGGATGAGGGGAAACATCCAGAAGACAGGGAGGAGTTCACAAGGGAGGTGACAAATGGGAGGATGTTTGGTGTGATTGCCTGGAGGAGAGATGAGGGGATAGGGTCGAGAGTGCAGGTGGTAGGGCGGTGGGAGAGCAGGAGCTGGGAAACTTCAGAGTCTGAGGAGAGAGAATGTGGAGAAACGGGGCAGAGGGGGCGGAGGGCGCAGAGGACGCAGAGGGGGCAAAGGAGCTGCGGATGTCTGCAATCTTCTCATCAAAGAATACTGCGAAGTCATCTGCAGTGAAGGAAGACTGGGGTGGGGGAGTATGCTGAGGAGAGAGGAGAAAATAGAGAACAGTTGACGAGAGTTAACCGTGCAGGGGGGTAACCGTGAGATTGGAGCTGGAGCAGTTCCTCAGGAAGATCTGATCTTGGAGGTTGCCTGCCTTGTGGGTTGGGGGAGAGTGTTGTAGGGAGAGGTCGAAGGAGTGGAGTAGTGGTAGGAAGGCAGCAGACTGGGAGGCCTCTAGGTGGATGTTAAAATCTCCCAGGAGGATCAGCGGGGTGCCGTCCTCAGGGAAGGAGCTGAGCAGGGTGTCTAGCTCATCCAGGAAACTTCCCAGGGGCCCCGGGGGACGATAAACAACAACAATATAGAGGTTAGTAGGGTAGGTGATAGAGACAGGATGGTATTCAAAAGTGGATATAGACAAGTCAGGGAGGAGGAGAACAGAGAATTTCCAAGTGGGGGAGATCAATAAACCAGTACCACCACCACGGCCAGATAGCCGGGGGGTGTGGGAGAAGGAGTAGGAGGATGAGAGGGCAGCAGGAGTAGCAGAGTTGTCTGAAGAAATAGGAGGGAGGCATAGGCGGAAATTAAGTCAGCCTTGCGCGTAGCAGACTGGCAGTTCCATAGCCCCCCTGTGACCGTGAAGTTCTCACAGGGGGTCAGCGGGGGGTAGCAGAGGTTGGAGAGGTTCCGTTGTCGAGGGGGACCGCGTCGCTGGAAGCGCCTTCTGAGGGGGAGAGAGCAGACTGGAATGGGGAGCTGACACATAAACTAGGAGGGAGCGCCTAATTAACAATTGAAAACCTGAATCAAATAACGCGCTGATTACACAAGTTTCACAGTCAGTAATAATACAGTAATCGCAATCACTAAGCCAAAGTAGCCAATCTATCAATTCTAAGCATCAAAAAGCACCAGATAGTAACCTAACACAGTGAACAGTTAACTCACGGAAACCACAGGGAAAAGTTTAAATCTAACGCAGTACGTAATTCGCAAATGAAAGCAGATACTTAGCCAACTCTAGCGGGATGGATTTCAGCAGCTCTACGCACCTGGACGAATTATACACTTACCGTGTACTGTGGTTCTGCAAAAAAAATTCCACTCTTTTTTGCAGAACCTTAATCTTACTCACTGTGTGTAATAATAGCTTCAAAAGCTTTTTTAGCATCCATGTGTCTCTTCAAACGCATCTTTGGAACTAGAGATGTTAACAATTAATTGATTACCAATTAATTGCTAATAAGAATTTAATCGATAAGATTTCAAATTAAACAATTAACTGAACAATCTGCGGTCTTGTTTTAATTGTATCAACGGGAGTTTTTGTGTGAAATGTAATAATGATTTAAGGTCTCCCCTCCACGCGAGGGCTCCAAATTATTGAAGAGGCCGCGAAGTTTAGCCTACACAAGACACAAAAATGAAGCAGGCAAAACGTAGTCCATTGTGGGAATATTTCACACTGAAAAACGACAATGATGCCCATTGCAGTACCTTTGGTGCTGTTTTGGAGTATAACGACTCAACCACTTCGTTAGTGTACCACCTAAACAGCGTACATCCAACTGTGCTACCAGGGCCAAGTGGATCGCAACCTACCATCACCTCAGTGTTGGCAAAGAGGGTATGTGACGATAGACGAGCGGAGGGTATTACTCAGAGGATCTGCAACATGGTTGAAAAGGACATGATACCAATAAGCACCGTTGACGGCAAGGGATTTCGAGAGCTAATAAACTTCCTCGAGCCAGGGTATCGTATCCCTTCTAGAGGTACCATAACTACCTGCATTGAAGCACGCTACAACGAGACGAAAGCCGAGCTAGAAACACAGCTAGCAATGACAAATGTAGCTTTCACAACCGATTGTTGGACTGCACTAACTACAAAAAGCTACATCACAGTCACTTGCCACTACATTGAGCAGGATTAGCAGGTGAAGTCGGCGGTCCTTCTCACAAAGAGCATGTCCGTGAGACATACAGCCGATAATTTAGTTGAGAAACTGAACCAGGCCGTGGATTCATGGGGACTCACCGGACGAGTAATAGCCTGTGTTCATGACAACTCGCGGAACATTGTCTCAGCGAACAACACGAGTCAGTTGGCACTCAGTTCCATGCTTCGCACATACTTTACAACTGGCCGTCAACAACGGATTCGCTGCCTACCTGAACCGGGTCATTGCAGCAGCTGGCAGGTTGGTAAAACACTTCAACCACAGCACCCCAGCCACCAAAGCGCTGGAAGTGAAGCAACAACAAATGCAGCTTCCCATTTCAAGAGGGATTATGTTAATGCTGCTAGCGCGTAGCGGAGCAATGGTTTCGCTTGCAACAGACGAGACAGAGCGCAATTTTTTTCCCGTTAAAATAGCCTACACGCCTTCATATTCTATTTTGTTATGCTACAAGAATGCCTGTTTCTCAAATGTTATAATAAATCTTTGATTGAGGAATATGACATGCATTTTGTATTCTGTATATCATAAGCTGTATTTAGCGTTTGTTATCAATGAATCGACGATTGTTAAGGTTAACAACTATCGATTAAGGAAATTCCTTTAAATTTGCATCCCTATTTGGAACCATTTCAAAATGAATTCAAAATGAAAAAAGCTTTTACAAACAAACTTTCAGTAGCATGAAGTCTGGCACTGGCCTCCATTGCTTACCTCACGTGAAAATTTGGGCGTGTTTTGTCGACATAGTTAAAGCACCGCACCATAGATTGCACCCAAATGGCTAAAGATGCATGCCACTCAAAGTTCAGACCCTCCCCTCATTGATTTAAAAAAAATAAAATCGAGTCCGCTTCGGAAATTACAAAGATCTTTGTTGACGACAAATTGTAGTGATTTATGACGCCAAAAGGCGTCATCCGGGTCTATGCAGTTAACTGCTTAACTTGAATCAAACGCTTGGTGTAGCCTTGCACAAGCTTCTGACAGTACTTTGCCGGAATTTTTGCCCATTCCTCCTGACAGAACTGGTGTAACTCAGGTTTGTGGGCCTCCTTGCTCTGCTTTTTCATTTCAGTCCACGATTTTTCTATGGGCTTCAGGTCAGGGCTTTGTGATGGCCAGCCCAATACTTTCACTTCACTTTGTTGTCTTTGAGCCATTTTGTTACAACTTTGGAGGTATGCTTAGGATCATTGTCCTGCTGGAAGACCCAGCTGCTACCAAGTTTTAACTTTCTAGCTGATGTCTTGGTGTTGCTTCAGTATTTCTAGATAATCCTTCCTCATGATGCCATCTTTTCTGAATTGCACCAGTCCCTTTTCCAGCATAACACCCCCACAACATGATGCTGCCACCCCCACGCTTCAGTTGGGATGATATTCTTCGATTAAATGCCTCACCTTTTTTCCTCCATACATAGCACTGATCATTATGACCAAACAGTGCAATTTGTGTTTAATCTGACCAGAGAACACTCCTCCAAAAGGCTAGGTCTTCGTCCTGGTGATCACCTGCAAAATTCATTCTGGTTTTTTTATGCCTGCTTTGGAGTAGGGGCTTCTTCCTCGCGCGATAGCCTTTCAGACCCTGGCAATGTAGGATTCTTTTAATGGTGGATGTCGATACTTTGGTACCTGATGCCTCCAACTCCTTCACCAGTTCCTTTGTTGTTGTCTTGGGGTTCAGTTGAACCTTTCTGATCAAAGTTTGTTCAGCCCTGGGAGTTAATTTGTGCCTCCTTCCCTGAACGATGCAGTGTCTGTGTGGGCCCAAGATTTTTATATTTGCATACAATTGTTTGTACAGATGCTTGTGGTACCTTCAGTTGTTTGGAAATTGCTCCTAAGGAGGAACCGGACTTGTGGAGATCGACAATTTTTTTTCTGAGGTCTTGTCTGAGTTGCTTGAATTTTCTGATGCTATCAAGGGCAAAAAGGTAGTGGCTCTAAAGGTAGGCCCTTAAATACAGCCAGAGTTGTCAATTAACTCCTAATTATGACAGTTGGCCAATCAGAAGCTTCTATAAAGTCATCCCTTCAATTTCTGGAATTTTCTAGACTGTTTAAAGAGACTGTCAACTTGGTGTATGTAAACTTTTGATCCACTGGAATTCTGATATAGTGAATTAAAGCTGAAATAAATCTGTCTCTAATCAATTGTTTTAAAATTACCTCTGATGTGAACAAAGCAGATGCCGTAATTGACTTGCCAAAAGAAATGTATGGTAACATGAAATGTGCAGAGTTGTGAAAAGCTGAATTTGAATATCTTTAGCCGAGCTGTATATAACTTTTTGGCCTCAACTGATTGTGCCTCACTTCTTAGCTGAATGGCTATTTGTATATGGCCTTCGGAATGGGACAACCATCTTCCTCCAGTCTTGCAGCAGTTTTATCCTAATTAATGTACAACTTTTCCGATGCTTTAATTGCCTCCTCCCAACCTATTCCTGTATCAGCCCACACTCTCAGATCCTTCCAGATTAATACAACATTACAACATAATGACAAAAATGTCCAACATTACAAT
Organism: Anguilla anguilla; assembly: GCF_013347855.1. Taxonomy (NCBI): domain Eukaryota; kingdom Metazoa; phylum Chordata; class Actinopteri; order Anguilliformes; family Anguillidae; genus Anguilla; species Anguilla anguilla. The sequence continues at coordinate 29,264,394 of NC_049207.1, forward strand.
ATAATGACAAAAATGTCCTTGTGTTTAATAGCTGTGAGGCCATCCCAGATCCAAATGCAGCCTGTAGGGTTTGTGCACATTCCTGTACTGTAGAAACGTGTGTCTGAATGGATACACACAGAGAAATAGCCCCCAGGGGCCAGAAGAGTAGATGGGGATTATTGTGCCCCATGTTGAATCTCAATTATAATAATAAAGGCATACGCACATCCAAAATTTAGCGCAGGTGCCTGGTAAAAGAGAAGAATAATGCAAGATAAGAAAATACTACTAACACACTGCTATTATGCTCCCAAGTGATTTTTATTTAACTAAAATCTGTGAGCAGTGACTCACTGCTCACGGATTTTAGTTAAATAAAAATCACTTGGGAGCATAATAGCAGTGTGCTGGTAGTATTTTCTTATCGTCCCTGTTGGGTCTCACCCTTGTTTTTTCTCAACCATGTAATGCGGAACTACACTGGAGTTCCGGTCACTGGAAACAGCTGATGGAATTGTGAGCAGAACCATGTGTGGTCTGGACCAAATTTGGATCAAATGTCTTCTGATATGTTTTCATCAGGACCTGGTCTCCAGATTCAAGCAGCCATGTTTCAGCTGGGTCTGGTCCAGTTCTGTAATCCTGTGAAACACACTTAGGACAAAAGTCTGCAATATTCAACGAAACAGTCAGCCACAAATGTAATTCACCTTTACCAATACACAAATCACCAGGAGTCCTCATGGTTCGACCTGTAAGAATTTCAAAGGGTAAAAGTTAATCTTAATTACTTGGTCCTGCTTTCACTGAGAGGTGCACCACTGGTGGCTGTGACACCCAGTCTTATCCTAAAATGAAGAACAATTGCTTACTTAGTTTCTTTCACCACTCCCTCATTTTGTATTGGGGCTCCTGCGCTAGTTAGGAGTCTCCTATTCACCCAGAAGCTTGAATATTCATGTACTACACCAAAAGTGTTTGCTTTTAACTAAATCATTGAAAACCTGCACTGTAAGTTTTGGTTTAAATTTTCCCTTAACTTTTTATTATTCCATTTGGTTAAACGCAGCCCATGCCAATATGGAACTACAATCTCTCGGAGCATAGCCAATTTCTCCAGCTTTGTTTCTAAAAATGGGAAGACTACCATCAGTTACCACAGAAAATCACCACTGTCTCTACTCAGTTCATTCCCTGGATTACCGTAAAACACATAGAGTTTAAAATTCTCTTCAGTATATCTCTCAAAAGGCTCATTCTCACCTTGTTCCCTAGTGGAGAACACAGCACACAGATCAGTTCCCGCACCAAGGGCTCGCATTACAGCTCTCTTACATATTTCTACAGTATCACCCATTGCTTGGTGTAGTCCATTCTGAATTTCTGTGATTTGTAAAATCTGTTTCGGGACATTTAGCTCTAGTTAGAGTATACACATCAAAAGGATGCAGACCGCCTACCACCATGTACTGTTAGCTTCTTTCTTTTTTCCATGCAATTCTTGTGGCTGCACCACCACTTACTCATAGCTTGATTAGTTTGTGTTTTCAAAGGGAAATGTGGATTAGCCTTAATTACGGCACTATATCTAGGCACAATCGCTTCCATAGCAGCTTTCCTAACCTCTTCACTTAACATCTTTCACCAGTTCTAGTCCCACGATTGATAACTCTTCCAGGATCTGTAGATTAGCCATTATGAACAATACACAGCTAGTACAAAGGTGTAAAATACATTTCTGTAGTGAAATCCCTGTGTGTAAGAGGGTTGCTAAGGGCAAGGAAAGTAGGCATCTTGCACTTTATCATATTAAAGGGAATATAGGAGAAATTCTTATATGTGTTACTATTATTATCATTAATTCTTTTTTCGCTGCGACCGGCAGCTCTATAGCTGTCTGTCTGTCTGTCGGTCGGTTGGTTGGTCGGTTGGTCCACAAAAAGTGTCCCACCCCGTAGCGGCCACAGTTTTCGCACCAGGAGGCTGAAATTTGGCATGGGCGTTGGTTATGCCCGAAGGTAGAGCTGAGTAACTTTCAAGGCCGATTGACTAAGAGGGGGCGTGGCGATGGGCGTGGCCTATCACAAAAAGGCGCATAACTCCCGAATGTATTCACAGATTTGCACAAGTTTTTGTGGAAAGGTTGGTCATGAGCCAAAGAAGAGGTCACGTGTTTGTGTGAGGGTGTGGGCGTGGATGCATGCGTGTGCGGTCGCAGCTATTGCGGATTCGCACTTGTTAAACTTACTCACTTATTTCGGACTCGTATAGTGTCCACGGACCTTAGGCTATCAGACCAGAATCTCTTCCTGTTTATAGTACTATTTACAATAATTCTATATATAGGCTATTATGTTCTGTATATGATATATTGTGCACACAGTATATAACAAACTAAATCTCATAGGCCTAACACAACAATACGGTGTTATTCTGCAGACAGTCAAGCACTTCATCGCACGCACATAACGTTTCCAAATGCAAGACACAAATTGAGCTCAGCCCATAGCAAAACAGGCCTGACACAACAATACAACATTTTCTGCAGACATTCAAGCACTTCAACTAACACACAAAGTTTACAGACATAAGACCCAAATTGAGTTCGGAACAAGCAAACTGCACTTTCTCTCACGCATTCACTCGCATTGGTGAACAACCAAGGTTCTCTTCTTGCACACACTGGCACACAGCCCAGTTTTTTGCAAGTCGCAGACCAGTCACTAAAGTTTTGTCCTTTTTACCAAAGCGGCAAAAGGCCGAAAACGTACGTTCTACAACTACACTACTGGTCAAAAGCTTGCAGGCTCAAAATGGGGGGCAGCAGCCCCCACACTGCGTACCTCAGCACTGGCCCTTGCATACTCTGCAGCAGAATACTGTGCCCCTGTCTGGTCCATGTCATCCCATACACACCAGGTGGACGCCCAGCTTAACACAACCATGTGAATCATAACCGGGACTATTCGCTCAACAACACTCCCCTGTGGAGTACAAGCAGATGTTTGTGCCAAATTTGAAGAAATTCCCTCAAGGCGTTCCTGAGATATCACGTTCACAAGAGAATGGGACGGATGTGAGGTCACAGTGACCTTGACCTTTGACCACCTAAATGAAAAGATTTAGGAGCACACAAAGAAATTTAGGAGCACAGTGAAAAATGTTCAAGTAACGGAGTTTATTAACAAACAATTTATTGCATACATATTTATACTGTGCGTGCGTGTGTGTGTGTCTGTGCTCCTTCTCCTTGTGTGCAATTATGATGTGAAAACCAGTGGAGGACTATGGAAGTGGAAGACCCTAGTATCTAGACACTAGGCATGGGCCTTAAAATATTGACAAAGCTTTTTGAAACATTGAAACATATTTTCTGAAAATCTGACACATTGAAAACAGCTTTTAAAACATTGACACGGCTTTTTAAAACACTGAAATGTTGAAACACATTTTTAAATAAAATATTGCAAGAGCTTTTTAAAATATTTGAAAGTTTTTTTGTTTTTTTTAAACATTGAAGCACTGAAACAACTTTTTGAAACATTGAAACAGTTTTTAAAATATTGACACTGCATTTTAACAGAGTTGAAATGCAGGTTTCCTGACACAAACTATGAGTTGCCCGCCTGTTTCTGCCCTCTATAATATTTGCAGAACATGACATTGTTTTCGAACTCTAGCCATGGGAACATTTTGTGCCAATTCGCATTAAATCTGTATGTTCTCCCTCCATCAGGTCCAGTGCACGATGAAGTGACAGCGGTAGTCACGGTAGCTTCACTAACGTTGTTCTCAGCCGCCCTGTCGTTACTAGCCGCCATGTTATCTTTAACGTTAGCCGCCTCAGTTAAACCTTGCGAAGCCTCGTTAGTTGAACCTTGTGAATCCCCCTCGGATTCCTCTTTCTCCTTGTCTCTTCTTCGCTCAAAATAAAAATTAATGGGCTTCATTTTTAGCGATGTCTGCACGTATAACGTTAACTTATAGCCTATCATACTGATACTTTTTTCAGTGTTGTTCACCTTATTCTCACTTGACACCAGCTGCGTCATCACAGAAAACTACTGTGATTGGCGCATTGCGGCTTGTGGAATGTGGGACTTGTAGTTTTTGAACGATTAGCAGCGGAGGGGAAAAAAGATTACGGTAGGTTGTAATCTTTACTCACACACTGTGCTCGGAAATTATTTTTCCAGTTCACACATATCTATTTTTAGGGGCAAATGCGAGTGAAATACTTGCCCTGCTGTTAGCCACCTATCACGCAAGTTGTTGACTCTCAGAAACTTGTCTTCTGATTCTGTTGTGGCTTTGGGTCTGCCGGACCTCTTCCTGTCTCTTTCCTCCAGTTTCAAAGTGCCTTTCGATGGTGCAGGAAACTGTACTCACTGACACCGTGGCTTGCTTTGCAATTTCTCAAAAGGAAAGACCTACACTTTTAAGGGTTATAATGGTCTGTCTGTCTTTCTTTGTTAATTGCCTTTTTCTTGCCATTATGATAGTAATATACTACTTCCTGCAGTGCAGTACTGTCCAAATAATGCTTTGGAGGGTGTAGTAATACAGTCTGTTCCAACACTGATTTTATACAGCCAGAGGGTTTGTAAGTAATCAGCAAAAGTTGGGACACCTGTAGGAATTGTTTGCATCCACTTTCAAGGCTTAATTTACTTCCATTCCTGCAGAAAAGCTGTTACTTGTTCCCTGAAAAAGGCCTTTTTTATGATGGATATTTACATTATTTTTCAGTTTTTGGTAACCTAAACTTTTTTTTTTTTTTATAAACCTCTGGCAGTTTACCACTTACCTTTGTAACATTTCAGTTCATTCACTGGACTTGAACTGCTTAAATTTCAATAAAACTGGGAAAATGAAGTTGTTCTAAAACTGGTGAAGTAACACACTGAGGACCACTTTCCAATTGAAAAGGTTTTATTTTTATGCACAAAGGGAGACTCGCCACGGTGCCTTGACAAGCGCTCCATTCGAATCTCACGAGACAGCCGCAAGTGAGGGTTTAAGGCTGCATTCACACCAGATCAGGCAATGCGGCAAAAACGGCAGTCTTTCCATTTATTTGAATGGGGGTAGTGCATTTAGGCTGCGGCAGTGGGGACCGCATGGGGTGCCGAAAAAAAACGCAGCGGCCTGCGGCAAGAATGTTTAACTAGAATCAACTTTTGCTGGAACGTAACCCGACGTCACGCTGCAGTGGCCAATCACGTAAGTTGTTTAAATTACCATGTAGCAGTCCGCTGTTTACTGAGCAACTGTCAGATGAATTACTGACGCGATTCAAGTATTCTGTTGAGAGTTGTGGTGATTGCCAAGTGTGAACGTTCCCAGGAAGGAAAATACATTGCCCCAGACTTCCCGGGGACACCCAAATGGTCTGCTGCAGGTGACACCCCTTTTATCTGTGGCTATTGTATGTCCTTACGAACAATGATTGAACTATATATGTGACCGTCTGTCTCTAACAATGGGATGCTGTTACAGAATGTGTGGGTGTGTGTGTGGGAATGTGTGTTGAGAATGAAGTTAATACACAGAAAGCAACTTAAAGCTTACCTTAATTGTTCAAACCTATCAACAGTATGGCATACTTAAAAATTTATGAAAATCATTGTGTTTAGAAATGAGGGCATTTTGGATATCAGGCACAAATGACTTGAAAGCCCATAACTTTAAATGTTTAGAATTTGTATGTGATTATATTGTCCTCCAAATCATTGTGATGGCATAAAGGTTTGTCTGTAACTGAGATCATTACTGCAAAAATTGTTTTAGTTTGGGTTCCTTTTGTATTCTGTTCATTCTCTTTGACGCCGGTACAAATTTGCGCAAAAAATGCCGTACAGACTTCATTTGAGACACGGCCAAAATAAGTAAATAAATTAAATTTCCCTAGCAAAAAATATAATATATATATATATAAGTGCCCGAACACAAAATGTGAAAACACCAAAATTTAATGATGTCTTAGTCGTTACAATACAATTCAATAAATAGTACAAACAATCCTCCCACAAACATGTACACTGTGTCAAACACCACCAGTAAATTTTCAACCTGTGGGAAACTCTGGATGTGTCAGTAATTTCTGTCCACAGAAAATTTCATGAACAGATGCTACAGAGGCTACACTGCAAGATGCAAACCACGAGGCTGGTGCAAAAACAGGATGGCCAGGTTTCAGTTTGCTAAGAATCACCTAAAAGATTCTGCAGAATTCTTTTGTAGCAGCTCTAATGAAGCAATTGAAGACCCATGACTAATCCAAAGCACGTGATGTCATTTACACATATACTGACACCTACATACACCTGTACATTTACTGACACTGAGTAGATCCTCCCTGTTACAGGCTCTGATTAAATGATTCCCATATCTTCTCCCCCAAGGTACCGGCAGAGGGTGTGGTGAACAGAGACCTGCCCAGCTGCTGGGAGTGCCCCAAGTGCATTCTGGAAAGAGGCTGCACCTCAGTGGTACTGCTCCCCCAGCCACTCCACCACTCTCCCTCTATAGCCGCTTTTCCACTGTAGTGCCGAACCGTTACCAGGGCCACTCCGTGCCGTTCCGCGCTGCTCAGTACTCGTGGGAACGGTTACGGTTTCTGTTTCCACCATCGGGCTGCTAAAACCAGGACTAGGAAGTATCTAGTGAGGTCAGCAAGTGACGCGGTGGATCAGCGACGGCGTCCCGTTGTGAATGTAATATGCGCCAGTTGTTGTCGTCGCTCCCCATACTGTTTTGTTTTTGTTATGTTATGTTTCGTTGGCTGACGAAACGGACGAGGATTCGGTGTATTTTGGTCTGTTTTGAATGTACCCAGACATCAAAAATGCGCGAAATGTATTTCATAAACGGATTGTCCAAGACAATATATGACCACTCGGTCTCAAAAGGGACATCTCTACGCATAAAACCAATGGTAAGGTTATGTAGCCTATTTATTCAATATTTAGTCCCAGATATTGACTGTAGAATGACATAATATATAATTTTTTAAAACTTTGTCCCGTTTATTTCGTTATTCAGTGAGCAGCGTTTTCACTGCTGTATATCTTATGGCTATTGTCGGGTTTATCTTGTTGCTATGACGGAATATGATTTTTGATTGGCATTTTTATTTATATTTGCTTCTCCACTGACCTAGCTTACGGAAGATGACATGAAGAGACCGTATGCGGAGTCACAAAACTGACGTAATGTGAAACCTATCAGTGAAAACGTCATTAAGCCTGCCCACCCGAACGGTTCTGCTGCACTGAGCACGGTTGTCTAACCGTGCCGAAAATATCATGCTGGGCATGGTTTGTAATCGTTCCGCGCCAAACCGTTTCCAGGTGGAAACACCATTGGAACCGTTCCTCTCCGTGCTCAGAACCGTTCGGCCCTGCAGTGGAAAAGGGGCTTATCTCTCTCCCAGACCTGTAGCTTTATCCTGTCTTTCACATTATTCCTCTCTTTACCCCCCTGCCTCTCTTCCTCCTCCCCTCCCTCTTGCTCTTTTTCTGCTCTTAAGTTCATTATGTAACTATGTATTTTCCTCATTGAGTTAAATGTGTTGCTTATCTTGTTTGACAGTAACTGACTCATGCCCCTTTTATTCTCCCTCATTTTCTCACGCTTTCTCTCTCTCCCCCCTCTTTCCCTCCTGTCTCTCCCCCTCCAGTCCTCCAGTAGCAGTGATGATGACAGCATTGCCTCTGCCTACTCTATCTCCCCGTCTGTGCCCCCCCCAGCTAAGCGCTCTCACAGGGATGGTGTTGGGTACAAGGCTGGTGACAGTGGAGGCGGGGTCAGGGTCTCGCACCGCAGCCAGGGTGCTCTGATCTCCACCCTGTCTGAGCCGCGATCACGCCGCATGGTGCCTCCTCCCTCACACCGGCTGCTATTGCAGCAGCAGCAGAACAGGAGGCGGGCAGGGGCTCTGGAGATGCGCCTCAGGAGGCGGGTGAGAAGAGCCAAAATAGCTTCACCGCTCTGATCAGCTACGTTATGGATGACAGTCATTTCTCAGAGGACCAAAATGGAAGAATTGGTTTCATTTACAGCTGCAGGTTTCCTCACTGAGGCCACAACTTGTTTTAAGTTAGGTGATTTAGTTAGTAGCCAGAATCCCATGAGGTCAGTCACCTGTTTCTAAGGAAGTCACTTGTACACATTTTAGCAATTGTTCAATTTAATTACATTAAGGTTTATAACCCTAGATCACTTTTTAACCTTTTTTTTTTTTAGCTGCAAGCGTGTTTGCATGCCTACTTTATAATGAAAACATTTTGATCCATGTTATCATTTCAACATTTTTTAAATAATATAATTTGGCTAAAAAACCTGGTAGAAAACATCTTGATACTGCCCTCTAACATTTGAAAAATGCTTTCTGCATTTCACTCCGGACCTGCCCAGAAACTTAGAACCTGTTCTCATATTCCACCCAGACAGTACACAAACACATGGACTGTAATTTTTGTCTATGTTAAAACTATATAAATAAACTATAATAATTATACATAATCGAGTAATAAAATATAAATTATCTCTGTCTCCCTGTCTCTTTTCCTCATTCCTGCTTTCTTTTATCTTTCTGTCTCTCCCTGTCTTTCTCTCTCTCTCTCTCACACAGAAGAGAAAGGCTTCCTCTCCAGACTCCTGTTCTCCTAAACTCCACCGGCAAAAACAGGACCACGACAGCTACGAGGGCAGTGACCAGCTGGGGCGAGGCCTGAGAGGTCCCCAGTCCCTGAGGGGGTCAGGGAGACGTCTGCACCGTAGGGGCAGGGCCAGGGGATGCTGGTTATGGAGGGGTTCTGCCTACCAGGCGGGGCAGGGGGGCAGGCTTGCCCGAGACCCGCCCTTGGGCCTGAGCCCTCGACTCAGGATGGGTGTACAGAACAGCCGGGGAGAGAGGGGGAGGGGCTGGGTGCGTCTGAGAGGAGGGGGGCGGAGCCAACGGCGCAGGGTGGAGATGGAGGAAGAAGAGAAGGAGGATGAGGAGGAGGGAGATGAGGAGAGGGAGGAGGAGGGGCAACGTAGGGGGAGGCTGGACAAGGAGAACAGGCCACACCGACGGAGAGGGAGAGTGAGGGAGAATGAGGAAGAGGAGAAAGAAGATTGCAATGGAGGTAGGTGCTGGGGCGGAACAGAAGAGGATGAAGAAGAAGGTGAAGACGGCAGAGAGGCCAAGCCCGATCCGGTTCTGCTGGTTTCGGACTTGAGCGAGGGGCCGGTGAATGGGTCTTACCTGACAGTGACTCTGCAGCGCCCGTCAAAAGCCAAACGTGACCCCAGCGCCATCGTGCCCAAGCTGGAGGCAGCTGTGGCCGCCCGGGCCCCCCCTCTCCCTCCTTTGGGACAGGGCTACGTCCAGTGCAAATCCCTGCTGCGGCCCAAATTCAAACTCAAAAATGGGGTGGAGTCAGTGGTGGGAGGCCATGCCACCAGTTCTGCTTTCGGTCGCTTGGAGCAACGGGGGGTCTCTTCTGAGCCTCGAGTGACATTGTGCCGTCTGGACAAGAATAAGGAGGGATCTTGCCCATCCACTTCCTCTTTCTCCTCCTCCACTTTGGCTATGCCTGCCCCTTCCTCCATCCTCTCTCATCCCTTGCTCAGGGAAGTGGGGAATGAGCCAGGATGTGAGAAGGAGGTGTGGGTGTCGGTGTTCCGCTACCTGACACGAGCCGAACTGTGTCTCTGCATGACCGTCTGCAAGAGCTGGTACAAGTGGTGAGTCCTCCCACAACCGTGACCATGTCCTCTCACTGAAAAATGTACAGCAATTTTTAAAGTTCAGAAGCAGAGCGACATGATCACCAAAATGGAGTGCATTATGCATCACACGCAGGCCAGGCTAACAGTGGGGAAAAATAATCTTTTGCACTCCATTTATTACTGGCAGTCGGGGGTTTATCAAGATTATGAAAATGCCGAAATGTTGTGTGGTGGGCTGTACAAAAACAAGGACAAGAACCCAGATCTGAAGTTTTCCGTGCTCCTGTGTAAAAATCTGCTTTTAACTGACGTTATTACGATGGCTACTTTTAACTAACATTAACATTAGTTGAGAGCGGCTATCATAGCTAACTATAATGTAAAGTTTATGAATAAACTTTTTTTGTGGTTGCCTCAGCAGTTGTTTACCTGTTGCTAGATGAATTATTCTTTTTCATGCAACAAATGTTCTATAAAATAAATATCATTATTTAAATTAAAAACATAAAATAATGATGCAGCCACCATCATAATTAAGTAAGCAATGTTTGAATTACTTTTAGTGCTTTTCACTTACTTTATAACGATTTTTATGATAACTGGCTGGCCATATTGACATTTTTGATGTGGAGTTTAGGAATGTACACTCTACAAAGCCTGTTTGTGTTTGTCACAAAATATAGATACTCTGTAAGGAATAAAGAGCCATAGATATGTAAGTATTAGCCTACAGGTAGGCCAGAAACATGACCTACGTAAGTACGTGAACGCAGACGCTTCAAGCAACGCAAAGCCGGTTTCACGTGTCATTGCGTTCTAAAATGTGTTTCCTGAAATTCTTAATTCAACTTGCGAGCGGTAGTTTCAAGCATCACAGCGAGGGGCATTATAGCAGGTAACAACAGGATGAAGCCATCTTATTTCATTTGTGCTTTTTTTTGCTCAGTCTTTTGCAAATGTCCTAGATCACCCCCGTGTCATTGCGTTCTAAAATGTGTTTCCTGAAATTCTTAATTCAACTTGCGAGCGGCAGTTTCAAGCATCACAGCGAGGGGCATTATAGCAGGTAACAACAGGATGAGGCCATCTTATTTCATTTGTGATTTTTTTTGCTCAGTCTTTTGCAAATGTCCTAGATCACCCCCTTGAGTACTCAGGATTATTATCTCCACATGAACATGAGAAAGCATGTTGAGTATGTGCAACTGAGCCATGCGTCTGTAGTGCTTGGCGTTTTGTCATTTGCGTTCGCGTTCATTACATTACATTTATTTAGCAGACTCTTTTATCCAAAGTGATCATCAACCAGGGGGGAAAGAGAAGAAGAGTTGTGTGTCGTCTGCATAACAGTGATAGGAGACCATGTGAATTAATCACTGAACCAAGAGATTTGGTGTATATGGAGAACAGCAGAGGACCCAGTACAGATCCCTGTGGTACTCCCATAACACAGGGATGAGGAGCGGAGGCAGACCCCATCCAGGTGGTCTGCAAGACAGGAAGCGAACCAAGACAGGGCTGTCCCAGAAATGCCCATCTCAGCCAAGGTGGAGAGGACAATTTTGTGGTTGACTGTGTCGAATGCTGCAGACAGGTCAAGGACAGGACAGAGGAGAGGCATGAGGCTCTTGCAGTGGCGAGTGCCTCCGTCACAGCCAGGTGGGCGGTCTCTGTTGAGTGCCCGGATTGGAAGCCAGACTGGTGAGGGTCTAGCAGGTTGCTCTCATGGAGAAAAGAGGTTAGTTGTTTAAGCCCTGCTTGGACAGAAAAGGTAGAAGCGATACGGGTCGATAATTCATTACATCTGAGGGGTCTGAGGTGGGTTTCTTATGGAGTGGGGTAACGCGAGCCATATTAAAATCAGGGAACATGACCAGAGGCAAGGGAGGAATTAACAATGGAGTACTTGCGTGGCGTACTTGCGTAGGGTGTGATTCAGGCCTTATAGTATGGTAAATTGGGCCTTATTCTGGTGAAATTTACAGTGCAGGACATAACACAATGTTGCCTTGGCTTAGGTTATCTGTTCTGAAGTACACAGTACAGATTTTCTAACTAAAACTGGTTGAACTATTGAGGCCTCCATTCTCTCTCTTTGACTAATATCAGTTTAAAAGGAAAACATGTAATTTACTATCAGGAGCTTGGTAAATGGCAACATGAAATGGTACTATTTCCATGTGCCCTATTGGCTGAAATAGCACCGCATGTACTATGGCTCAACATTTGCAATTGTTGCAATTTGCTTTTCATTCCCCATTCATTCTCTATGGGAATTTTTTCCCAAAAAACTTCAAATATTTGGTAAACTATTTGGAATTTCAAAAACCTTTGAACAAGCACACTGCTCTGAACCAAACTGAATATTATGAAGTTGAATGGCATGTCTAGCTTAAGAGCTGTAGGAGGAATAGGTTGTAGAAATGAAGGCGTAAAGAAAATAAGAAGAAGGATAAGATTAATTAAAGCCGCAAGCGGCGTTGGGAGGGGTCCAAGCATTGGCACCATCGTGCCCCCTATGGAGCGATTTAAAAATGAATTTTTCCTGATTATATACCTTCACCCAACATATCTACTGAATATAATGATGATTGTATAAAATATTGATGACTTATGGCCAATTTTGTGCTAAGAGACGCTGTCGGATGACTTAGTTGCGTCGCCATGGATGTGTCCTAGCCGCTTCCCGTAAAGGCCTTTACTATGTCATAACACTTAGATGGCATGTCGTAACACATATATGGCCCGGCTTGTATGTACAGCTGCAGCGCTGCCATGCCGCAACTAAAAAGAGGCGTCACACTAGTGTTGTCACGATACCAAAATTTTGACTTTGATACCGATACCAGGTTTATCACGATACTCGATACTGAAACAATATTGATTCAATACTCGGTACCTAACAATACTGAAAATACCTTAATAGATCAGAAACCTAATGTCCAAAAGGGTTGACCTCATTTTCAAATTCACGGTTTATTAAAAACCTGGTTTATTAACAACCTTTAAGTTGAAGCCTGTTCAACATATTAATAATGTAGCGACTACTTAAAACAAACTAAAAGTCACTGAGAGGCTAAGTGTATGACACGCAAAATTCAGAGACTGAGCAAAATACGTTTATTACTTTAGCAAATAAATCCAAATTGTACCATATAACGATAGCGGCCAACAAAAGAGTACTTGCTCCCCACTCACCCCCTCTCTGTGTCTTCATACAGGTGAACAGGTGACCATATAATTTGCCTTACCGCCACCCATACCCACGTGACAAAACTACCATAACACCCAGTGGTGGTGCACAACACAAAATACAATAGAGAAGGAGACAAAAATATTTACATGGCTCTTACAAATAAGCATAGGCCTATAGTGTTACAACACTAAACAATAGAAACATATATTAAATATATTTCAAAAATTAAACAATTGTAAACTAAATAATCTTTAAACAGGTCTTTCACTTTTAAATAGATCTAAAAACAGCATATTTTAATAACAATACAGCATCTTCCTATAATAACATATTTCCAAATTAGAACACCTATTACTACTGAATTGAACTGAGTCGAAGCTTACGCTGTATCAACGAGGCAGTGCACAAGCGCAACGTCACCTCACTTGGCAACCTTAGTTGCTACTGCCATCTAGTGAAGATTCTGACAAATTACACTTTTCATCCTGTCAACCAGGAATGTGGAAGACACATTTCCCTGGCTTTTATATTTGACACAAAACTACCGAACGTCAGAAAATTCTAATACCGAACCGTTTCCTTTTTTTTTAAGTACCGAAAAAGTGCTGAAGTTTCGGTACACTGTGCAACACTACGTCAGACACATATTCCAATCCATTGCTCAGCTTAGCAGAGAATGTACATTTCAGAGCGCCTCAGAGACAGATAGAATAATAATACATATGTCAAATAATAAATACGACATTGAAAAAAAACGAAACAAAAACGAAATATCAGCTCGTCATCTCTGCAAGCTGCGCGCAGAGTAGCCTACCTTATCATTTATTTCGACATTGGCAGACTACAGCATAAATTGCGTGTCTTGTTTATATTCAATATTAGTAATTGCAGAGAGAAACTGCAGCTACACAAGAAAGTTTGTTATATTATGGTAGCAACGGAACGAAGCGGACTATATATATCGGCTATATTGACCGTCATTGTTTTATTATACCAGTGTGTTTTTGTGCGTTTGTAGAGAAACTCAAATACTATCAATAAAAATGGTTTAGCTGTATCTCAGCATAATGGCGGATGGGGATGGGACTATATGAAAACAATTTTCAACCGTCAACCACGTTTTGGCAATGTTCCAACACTCGTCATCACTGTTGCATGCTTCACAAAAACTATTACACTACTAACTAATGCTTACATTACAGTGTGAAATATCGACTAACTTATTTAAAGACACTCAATTTCAAAAATAACGTATTTAACCAAAATATTTTGAGCAGTAATACTTACATAGCAATGATGAAATTTTATCTGTGTTCAGTAGATAGAGACAGAGACAGTAAATCAGTGGTAGAGTTATATCCGCTTCTGTTTTGAAAACGATGTCAGATAGATCTATCAGCAAACATATGGCTTAGCTATACCCAGAAGTCCTCAATAATAATAATAGTATTTTCCAAGAAATTACAAAAAATCGTTGACAACGTTTCGTTAGGTACAGTGTCTTTTACTTCTACCACATAGTGAATGCATAAGTGAATGCAATGATAACATTTTCAGTTACGCTGACCTAAAAAACGCTATTCCAAAAGCTAAATTGTACATCGTTAGAAAGCTTATACTCTCACCTACTGAATAAATGATTTGTCAATAAAGCCAGATTTGACAATACATTTTACAAGAAAGTATTTTATTATGTTCTCTATTTTTTATATTTTGCAGTACATTCTAATAGAGATGTTACATAGCTGCCTACCTTGGTGATTTGAGTACTAACAGCTCTACCTTATGGAGTATCTTGAGCCAGTATAATGTGAGTTTGGGTGTGCTACACCAGGTGCTTGATTTTTACATAATACCCAGTGATTCTTTGTTGAGTGGTTAATTGAAAAAAAGAAAACTAATTGGGTTTATTGCGTCAGGCACTGTCAAGAACATAGAGGAACAGAAAAATAAAGAAAAAATGATAATACATAGTCTATGAAAAAAAGTTGTGTAAAATTGATCTTTGTAGGTGAAAAGTCGGGGAGCGGGGGCCCACCAATATAATTTCAGGGGGCCCAGAATTCCTAGCAACAGCCCTGCTGATCGCTAAAGTTGTATGCTAATTTCTGTAGTCATGATATACATGGTAAATGCAGGACGAGTCTGGTTTGTTGGCTGGACCGCAACAGTGGGGCCAGCCATACAAATGCGAATGTCTGTGATTGAGTGTCTCAGTGATCTGACTGAGTGATGAAGTTACACCATTGGTCGGCTGAGTTATGAAGTTACACCACTGGTCGGCCGGATCACGTGTGTTAGGTCCAGCCATATACTTGGTTTTAACCTGGTTTAGTTTTAGCTACCATTTAAACTGACTATGACGGGAAGATATCTAAATGAAGAGGAATAAACTAGTAGTTTAAATTGAATCGAGAAATGCATGAAAGAAGCTCAGCGTAAGTCGTTTGGTAGCCTACTACCCCCATAAATAGTTTTTCTTTTCTTTTCTTTTCTTTTGTGAGAAATAAACGGCAAGTTCGCCAGCTAACCGCATTTAACAACAAACATGTTATCACTAACGTTAGCCTTCATGGAGATCACACATCGTTAGACTTAAGGTAAAAGTAGAGTGGGTAATTTACAGACTTTTTGTCCCGCTAACATTTATTTATCTGTTTTCCCGTTGTGACTGATTCATTTTCGTGGCTTGCTAGCAAACTCTGCTCCGACTGCTACTGATGGGTGTGAAGTCAGGGTTACATAAAGTTAACGTTAGTCTATAGGTCCCAAAGTAACGTTTAATTATTGCTAAATATTTCAAACTTGAATTTTGTGTTTTGTAAAGTGTTAGTCTAACTAGTTAGCTAGGTGGTGTAGTTAGTTGTCTGACGCTATCGTTAAGAGGGCAAGAGGTCTAATTTACTGTTGAAATTAGCCCAGTTTAATTTAGCAAACGTTATCCTAATAGTTACAAGCAAGTGAACTAATCATCCAGGTTATGTTAGCTGTATCGCACCACTGTACAACCGTGTCTGTGCTATCGCTGTTTTCTTTGTATTAGTCATGATTTAGCTGTGCACTTTAACCCGAAGTTAGTCTACAATAGACAAGTTTACGAATTAAGTTGGCAATAATGCCGCGATCTGCTTTACTCGAGTGTATAGATTGGACGGCTGATCTATTTATTTATGTAGATTGTTTATTATATTATTATTATATTATATAAAGTATTTGCACTGAACTTTTTTTTGGCTGGACCGCAACAGCGGGGCCAGCCCTACAAACGTGAATGTCTGACTGAGTGACAGACATATACTACATATACTACGACCTGGTCTTGTTTACTGTTGTGCTGCCGCAAGCAGAGAGGTGGACAATGGTTTTCTGTCTTATCCCTCTTTCCCTGGCGCAGGAGCTGTGATAAGCGTCTGTGGACACGGATCGATTTGAGTCGCTGCCACTCCATCAGCCCCCAAGCCCTGTCGGGGGTAATCAAACGCCAGCCCGTCTCCCTGGACCTGTCCTGGACCTCCATCTCTAAGAAACAACTCACCTGGCTCATCAACCGTCTCCCAGGTAACTCCAGTTAGCCTGTCCATCTCATCTGTGCCAGCATTCCTGACCGTGAGTGAGCATTACTGTACATGTGCTTCATATTGTGTCAGACATCCAGGCTGTTTTTGTAATTGTCAGTGAAACATTTTAGCTTCTGTACTGATCCCAAGAGGAAACTGGCCAGGTAGTGTGTTACTTAGCAACGTACCACCCCCATTTTTCTGCTTTGCCCTAGGTCTGAAGGACCTCACGGTTTCGGGGTGCTCTTGGTCCTTGGTTTCGGCCCTCAGCTCCCCCAGCTGTCCCCTACTGCGGACCCTGGACCTGCGCTGGGCCGAGGGGGTGAAGGACATGCAGATGCGAGACCTGCTGACTCCACCAGGTCAGATTTATAAAGCCAGACTGGTGAAGAAATTTCCAGAAACAAGGGAATCTGGGATTCTCTGAAAGAGACATACCTATAGAAATCACATTTTAGAGTATTTACAGGTGTACGAAGAGAGACCAGTTTCTCAGGTAGATTAGTTAAGTTTATGTTTATGTAAAACGGCTGAAACTGGGGCACTGGCTGTGTACTATGTGTGGATGTGGGTGAGTGAATTTGCCGTGCTCTGTCGTCCCTCTGCATCGCAGGCTGCGATAACCGCAGCAAGCTCAGGAACCTGCAGTCGTTCCGGCTGGCGGGGTTGGAGATCAGCGACTCCACGCTGAGACTCATCATCAGGCACATGCCCCTGCTGGCGCGGCTGGACCTGGCCCACTGCCGCGGAATCACTGACCAGTCCATCAACCTGCTGACCGCTGTGGGCTCCTCTACCCGCAACACACTCGCAGAGATCAACCTGGCCGGTAGGGTGCAGAGGGAGAGCTTGCGTGCGTACTTCTACTGTCATTAAAGTTGTAAATTGTTCGATTGAGGATCACCTACTCAGACATTCATGTACATGTTATTAAAATAAATTATAATTAAGATATATTTCCATGAACCCAGCATTTTTCAAACTGTGTACAACATCCACAGTGAATGTATACATTTTATATACATATACCTTGCTCATGCAGGTATACGTGTTTGTGTGTGAATGTGGAGAGATGTATCCATTCCTCTCCATTTTCCTGTGTTTGCATGTGTGGCTCTCTCTAAGGCCCCTCCCCTCTGCCCCGCCTCCCCAGGATGCAGTAAGCTGACAGACACCTGCCTGTCATACCTGCGCCGTGTCACCAGCCTGTCCCTTCTGGACCTGCGGTGCTGCGAGCACATCACACGCCAGGCCTGCGAGAGCTTCATCTACGAGCTGTCTGTCAATGCCCTCTACTGCCTGTCTGAGGACAAGCTCATCCAGAGGATATCATAGAGCCAAAATGGCAGGGTGGTGGCTGGGGATACTTGAGCCAAAATGGTGGCCTGGTAGCTGCATACGGACACAGTAGAGGGAGCAATCTGGCTGAGGGAGGACACACAAGACAAGAGGGCCTCGACTGTCATTTCCCAAACTGACAGAGTGACTACAAATTAAATTGAGGGGAAAAAATGAATGACTCCTTGGAGTGAGAAAGAGTTGGGACGGACCTGGAGAGGGAGAGACTCATGAAGGACCCTACAGTGACCTGAAACTCGGAGAGAAAGGATGAGACTGTAAAGGAGGAGAGAGAGCTCTCCAAGTTGTCTCACCTCTGGGGTGGAGGACTGGCCTGGTGCAAAGGGAATCGGCCAAAATTTATGTAAAAGCCAAGCGATCAGTGACGTCGAAATAGAAGTCCCAAAGAATGATGTGTGACAGGGTAGGGGGAGGGAGGGCAGCGGGAGTTCTACACTCAAGCTGTTTTGTGAGAGAGGCCATTTTACGAGTGGGGGTATTCCCAGAATATTCATCTTTGACCTCATCTAGGGTTCAGCAAAGGTACTGCCGTTACTTTGGGGGGATTCATTCACTGAGCAAGTGACGGAGGCCAGTGATCCTGGTACTGCATACTTTATCAGGCTTGAGCGCAGTGGTGTGACCATATTGTTAATATTTCAGTCATAAAAGCAGCTGTGGGAGGAAAGAAAAAAAAAGTATGAGCAAAAAATATAGGGTGCTACCATTCCTTCTAACATTTCCCAGTACCAAGGAATATTTGGTTTTGAATCTTCAGCTGTTTTATTTTCAAAAAATGTCAGAATTTCTTTTCTTTTTTTTTACAGCACAAGGGCTAAATGTCCCATTTCTCCATTTGTTCTCCTTTTCCTGCCAATAACCTTTTCCTCAATTTTTAGAGGGATGTTTCTTTTTACCCTGCGTGCTCTCAGTCTTTCTAAGTATATAAAAATTGATATAAATATGTACTTTTGTTTATATTTGTTTTCTCCTAGTATACAGTGACTGATAAAAACGGAATTATGTAGCATTATAATTATTTTCTGAATTTGTGTTTTTCCAACAAAATAAAAAAGACTAAATAACAGTTGCTGACATTTGTTTAAAAAAGAAAAAAGTAACTGCAAGAGATTGGTGCTGTGAGCCTGAGGGTGCAGTGGGTCCAACTCGGCCTCAGGAAACACCAGGTTTCCATCATTGGGACGTTTCTTCCCTGTGTACTGAATGTGACTGGCTAAGCAGCACTAAACTCCACTTTCCCCAGAAAATTAAATTTGTTCATAATCCTCTACACCCAGATGTAATCTGTTTCTGGTGGAGGGAGGCACCGTTAACCCACAATGACATGGTACGTGGTGTGCAGGAATTGTGTTCTTCAGCTATGCATCCTCATTTACAGTTAAGGCATTTGGCAGACGCCTTCAGCCTAAGCAACTTACAGTAAGCACATTTAACAGTAAGCAAAGACATAGACATAGGAAAATCTAAAATCAAGGTGCATGCCTCAAGTCTTGCAAGATAAAGGGCAAGAAGGGTTCTTTTTTTAACAGAAACCTTGAGGTGTAGCCTACTGATTTCACAAATTAATTCTAGCTCCCGGTTGAAGATTTGTGCTTATTAGCAATTCCAGGTGATTGGAGCAAAATACTGGGGAGGACTTTTGCTTTCTGAACCTGGATTTTCCACCTCTGATGGCTTGCAAATATTTGCTGTTAGTGTCCACAGCATTGTTAAGACAAGAATTCCAGTTCTGTCTTCTGTGGTGTTTTCTTCTCTCAGTAACTCTCTCTCTCAGATGGGGTAAATGTGTTGATTTTATGTGTTAATAATAATAGCATTTAGCGAATTTCAATACTTTATGAAAGCCCGTCTGACATTGTTTTCTATTGCTGAAAAATGATTGCTACCCATTGGAAAATAAATACTGTGCCTTTAAGAATTGAAGGGAATATTGACATAGTGCTTAGTGGGCATGCCTAGTGGCCTGTTAAGAAAGGGGAGTCCTGTCCGATAGGTTCGCCATGATAGAAAGATTTAATCGTGTCTTTACAAGTTTGCATTTGTTAGCCAAATTAAAAATAAATTGTTTGACAGAAAAGTAGCCAAATTAAATGGGGGGAAACAAGTGAAGTCAGGTAGCTAGCTAGCACTACTACGTTCCCCATCTTTTTTTAGATAATTTCACTACCTTTTATTTTACTACTTTTCTGTCCAAATTATTAATCCATAGTTTGTCTAACAAATATGATCAAACTTTGGTATAATTCTTCTATTGAGGCAAACCTATTGTATAGGACACAACTTCTGAAAATCTGTATCTGGACCACATACACCTGAAATAAACTTTGCTCACACCTTCTCCTGACAGGAGCTGTGAGGGAGAGAAAACTTTGTAGTTCTGTATCAGATTTTCTTACATGGAGGAAGAAACCTAAGATAGATTTACAGACAGCAGTAGATTGGGATGGCAGGTATTCCACCTTGCGAACTTACGGCTTGGTGGGTCGGCATGCCCCATATCTATACAGCACTTAGAGTTTGGCACTTTTCAGGCTTCCCTAAAGAAATGACCACAGCCCTTAAAAACATTAATTTCTGTACCCCCATTTCAACAGATCGAATTCGCTAACAACTTCCTTAGGCAACTTGCCTTAGGCAATCACACTACTATTATTGCACATATTTATTTATTATTATTAGTGTGGTGGCCTTAGGCAATCACACTACTATTATCTCACATATTATTATTAGTGTGGTTGCCTTAGGCAATCACACTACTATTATCTCACATATTTCTCACATTATTTTTATTCTTTCCACCCATTTTTTGGACCGCTACTCCTCCCAGAGTTTTCGCACCACATACACGTGCAATATGTCAAATCGAGCGGCTTCATCGGGAATGGTGTGCTATTACTTTGTGGAAAGTTTCGCTGCACGGTTTTTGAGAAATATGACTGTTTTGGGGGGATTTTTCCCATAGAGAATGAATGGGGAATGTGACGTCATACACGTGTGAGTGATTAAGTCACAGCATTGGTCGGCTTTGCACGCGTGATGCAGTAGGTTTTGACCTGCTTTATCTACTGGGAATTCAGAATCCAGATGCGGTGCATATCTCCCTTTTCGTCGTAATTACAGAAAACACACATTCGTAAACTTCAAATGATTTATACCACAATGTAGATAGAACCTTGACGAAGACGTACATGCACGGATTGTGTTGTTCAAACGAGGTTTCCTGGCGACTTAGCCACCAGAATGAATATAGCTGAATGCGGAAGTGAACGCGATAAAAACGGTATTCCAAATGAAAAATTACAAATGAAAACGCTGTCAGCTAGGTATATCAACAAACATATGGCTCAGGCATACCCAGAAGTCGTCAATAATAATAGTATTTCACAAGATATTATATATATATGCTCTCAGCTACTGAATAAACGAATTTTCAAACAAGCCAGACTTTGCGTCTTTGCGTGCTAGTGCTAACAAAGAGCGAATGCGTTCTATGAGATGATGACATAGCTTTCGGTTGACCTAAAAAAACGATATTCCAAAACCTAAAATAGACGTGCTGTTATACCTGGTTAGAAAGCTTATGCTCTCAGCTACTGAATAAACGAATTTTCAAACAAGCCAGACTTTACTAAAAAGTGCAACAACGCCGTCAACAAAACGTGTGCAGCTGCTTCAGGTCCGGTCTTACTCCAGAAAAAGACGTCAGCTTGTAATACCACACATACTGCATTGAGTGTTCTGTAACTTTGTAGTACAAACTGGCTTTATCTACACTTCATCGATCCAACAGGTGATAGAATAAGCTTTCTAACTATGTATAATATGTCACATTTTACTTTTGTAGTACCGTTTTATATTCCAGCGAGTTGTAAACTTTGGTCTCTTTATAACTGCATTGAGGCTAACAGGTAATAGACTATCCTCTGTCTATGAGTTGGTATCTAAGGTAACAGATTAAACTCTGAATTGCAGCCCAGTTAAATGTTTTTAGTTGAATGGTAAAAATGAGCTGAACTTAACGTAAAACCATCAATCAATCAAATTAATCTCCCTAGACCTGTCTTGCTTTTTAAAATGGTGCGGTCGCGCAGTGTAGATATAGGGTTTTTCCAAGACCCTCTGAACTGGCCAGCTAGCTTTGTGATTCGCCGTCACTCGTCACAGCATACCTTGAGTAAAACACTGATCTCAAGTATTGATGAAGGGTTAATTTAGCTCTGAATACGTGTGTTGCAAATTAACTCGTTGCCGTGATGTTATATCATGTATACCATACTATGTCTCTGCTCATGCTACAGAAACTGTTCACTACGTTCAGCACTAAGTCGACTTTGCGTTGGCGGCAACCACACTTCACAATTTCTGCAGGAATTGTCTAGTTATTATTAGGGGTCCAAGCAGCGAAGCTGGTGGAACCCTATTGTGTTTGTTAGGATTATTATTATTATTCTTATTTTTCTTCGCTAAAAGTGTCTGAGGCTCAGCAACCGTAAGTCCTAGAGCAACCAAATTTGGCAGGTGGGTTCCTATGGCCCCCCACTACTCAGGCACCTATGTAGGCCAGATGGCGACGCTATAACAAAGGGTCATGCGTAAAAGGCCATAACTCCCACACCATAAGTTAGATCAACACAAAACTTCATCGACCTATGCACCTGAACGTGCTCTACAACTTTGCCATTGGGACCACCTATGTCCGGGTGCGGAAGAGCTGGAGCGCCAAATCTAAGTGTTACGACATCTACTAAACTTCTTTACGGCAAGCGACATCCATGGCGACGCAAGTAATCCGACACCGTAGGGTCTAGTTTTTATCAGTGAGGGGAGGGTCTGAACGTCGGGGAAGCAATGGAAGACAGTGCCAGCCAGAGTGCATGCTAGGCTACTGTAAGAAATCTGTCTCTGATGCCAATATGTCTGCTGGCCACACATTCCCTTGATCTTATCATTATCACAATACAGTTGGTACAATGGTAGAATAGCGACCGGGAGTGAGAGATTGGGAACCATCCAAGTCAACAGACGTGCTAATTCAATCACAACAGGACGGCCAATACACTACGGCCTAATTAATAGGTGTTACAAAACTGACTATATCCTTCTTAGTATGTGTATGAAACACTCCTGATCAAAGCTTTGAAAACAAATAAGAAGCAGCCTCTGGAAAGGTTTGTGGTTCAGTCTGACTCTGCTGAATCCAAGGTGTCATTCGTGCGCTTTGTCACTGCCGGTATTGGAAATAAACTTTGTACATTTTCATCACGTTCAAGAGACGTCCTTTTTTCCTTACAACTAGGCTACCAAAAAGTAAAAGCTTTTTGAGAGGATGAATAATTACTTTTCTTGAGCATGAATCCATTTGAAGACAGTATCGGGTGAGTTTGTTTAGTCTTTGAATCTGTCATTATGCTGAGAAATAGCTAAGCCATTTTATTGATAGTGTTTGAGTTTCTGTGCAAAGGCGCAAAAACACGCTGGTATAATAAAACAATGACGGTAATACATATGTACTCCGCTTCCCATCCCTAATTCAGCAAATAATTTAACTAATTATATAATCAAGATCTGAGGCTGGAATGAAAACCTGCATACACACGGCCCTCCATGGCAACGAGTTTGACACCACTGGTCTAGAAGGTCCTGATGAAGGTCTAGAAGGTCTAGAAGATCCTGAAGAAGATCTAGAAAATCCTGATGAAGGTCTAGAAGGTCCTGATGAAGGTCTAGAAGGTTCTGATGAAGGTCTAGAAGGTTCTGATGAAGGTCTAGAAGGTCTAAAAGGTCCTGATGAAAATCTAGAAGGTCTAGAAGGTCCTGATGAAGGTCTAGAAGGTCTATAACGTCTTGATGAAGGTCTAGAAGGTCTAGAAGGTCCTGATGAAGGTCTAGAAGATCTAGAAGGTCCTGATGAAAATCTAGAGGGTCCTGATGAAGGTCTAGAAGGTCTGGAAGGTCCTGATGAAGGTATAGAAGGTCCTGATTAATGTATAGAAGGTACTAATGAAGGTCTAGATGGTCTAGAAGGTCCTGATGAAGGTCTAGAAGGTCCTGATGAAGGTCTAGAAGGTCTTGATGAAGGTCTAGAAGGTCCTGATGAAGGTCTAGAAGGTCTAGAAGGTCCTGATGAAGGTCTAGAAGGTACTGATGAAGGTATCGAAGGACTTAGAATGTCTAGATGGTCCTGATGAAGGTCTAGAAGGTCCTGATGAAGGTCTAGAAGGTCCGGATGAAGGTCTAGAAGGTCCTGATGAAGGTCTAGAAGGTCTAGAAGGTCCCGATGAAGGTCTAGAAGGTCTAGAAGGTCCTGATGAAGGTCTAGAAGGTCTAGAAGGTCCTGATGAAGGTCTAGAAGGTCCTGATGAAGGTCTAGAAGGTCCTGATGAAGGTCTAGAAGGTCTAGAAGGTCCTGATAAAGGTCCAGAAGGTCTAAAAGGTCCTGATGAAGGTCTAGAAGGTCTAGATGGTCCTGATGAAGAGCAAAGAAGGTCTAGAAGGTCCTGATGAAGGTCTAGAATGTCCTGGTGAAGGTCTAGAAGGTCTTGAAGGTCCTGATGAAGGTCTAGAAGGTCCTGATGAAGGTCTAGAAGGTTCTGATGAAGGTCTAGAAGGTCTAAAAGGTCCTGATGAAAATCTAGAAGGTCTAGAAGGTCCTGATGAAGATCCAGAAGGTCTAGAAGGTCCTGATGAAGGTCTAGAAAATCCTGATGAAGGTCTAGAAGGGCCTGATGAAGGTGTAGAAGGTCTAGAAGGTCCTCATGAAGTTCTAGAAGGTCCTGATGAAGGTCTAGAAGGTCCTGATGAAGGTCTAGAAAATCCTGATGAAGGTCTAGAAGGTCCTGATGAAGGTGTAGAAGGTCTAGAAGGTCCTGATGAAGGTCTAGAAGGTCTAGAAGGTCCTGATAAAGATCCAGAAGGTCTAAAAGGTCCTGATGAAGGTCTAGAAGGTCTAGATGGTCCTGATGAAGAGCAAAGAAGGTCTAGAAGGTCCTGATGAAGGTCTAGAATGTCCTGGTGAAGGTCTAGAAGGTCTTGAAGGTCCTGATGAAGGTCTAGAAGGTCCTGATGAAGGTCTAGAAGGTTCTGATGAAGGTCTAGAAGGTCTAAAAGGTCCTGATGAAAATCTAGAAGGTCTAGAAGGTCCTGATGAAGGTCTAGAAGGTCTAGAAGGTCCTGATGAAGATCCAGAAGGTCTAGAAGGTCCTGATGAAGGTCTAGAAAATCCTGATGAAGGTCTAGAAGGGCCTGATGAAGGTGTAGAAGGTCTAGAAGGTCCTCATGAAGTTCTAGAAGGTCCTGATGAAGGTCTAGAAGGTCTAGAAGGTCCTGATGAAGGTCTAGAAAATCCTGATGAAGGTCTAGAAGGTCCTGATGAAGGTGTAGAAGGTCTAGAAGATCCTGATGAAGGTCTAGAAGGTCCTGATGAAGGTCTAGAAGGTCTAGAAGGTCCTGATGAAGGTCTAGAAAATCCTGATGAAGGTCTAGACGGTCCTGATGAAGGTGTAGAAGGTCTAGAAGGTCCTGATGAAGGTCTAGAAGGTCCTGATGAAGGTCTAGAAGGTCTAGAAGGTCCTGATGAAGGTCTAGAAGGTCCTGATAAAGGTCCAGAAGTCTAAAAGGTCCTGATGAAGGTCTAGAAGGTCTAGAAGGTCCTGATGAAGAGCAAACAAGGTCTAGAAGGTCCTGATGAAGGTCTAGAATGTCCTGGTGAAGGTCTAGAAGGTCTTGAAGGTCCTGATGAAGGTCTAGAACGTCCTGATGAAGGTCTAGAAGGTCTTGAAGGTCCTGATGAAGGTTTAGAAGGTCCTGATGAAGGTCTAGAAGGTCTAGAACGTCCTGATAAAGGTTTAGAAGGTCTGGAAGGTCCTGATGAAGGTCAAGAAGGCCTAGAAGGTCCTGATGAAGGTCTAGAAGGTCTCGAAAGTCCAGATGAAGGTCTAGAAAATCTTGATGAAGGTCTAGAAGGTCCTGATGAAGGTCTAGAAGGTCCTGATGAAGGTCTTGAAGGTCTAGAACGTCCTGATGAAGGTCTAGAAGGTCTGGAAGGTACTGATGAAGGACTAGAAGGTCCTGATGAAGGTCTAGAAGGCCTAGAAGGTCCTGATGAAGGTCTAGAAGGTCTAAAAGTTCTTGATGAAGGTCTAGACGGTCCTGATGAAGATCTTGAAGGTCTAGAACGTCCTGATGAAGGTCTAGAAGGTACTGATGAAGGTCTAGAAGGTCCTGATGAAAGTCTAGAAGGTCCTGATGAAGGTCTTGAAGGACTTGATGAAGGTCTAGAAGGTCCTGATGAAGGTCTAGAAAATCCTGATGAAGGTCTAGAAGGTCTAGAACGTCATGATGAAGTACTAGAAGGTCCTGGTGAAGGTCTAGAAGGTCTAGAAGATCCTGATGAAGGTCTGGAAAATCCTGATGAATTTCTAGAAGGTCCTGATGAAGGTGTAGAAGGTCTAGAAGGTCCTGATGAAGGTCTAGAAGGTCCTGATGAAGGTCTAGAAGGTCCTGATGAAGGTCTTGACGGTCTAGAAGGTCCTGATGAAGGTCTTGAAGGTCCTGATGAAGGTCCAGAAGGTCTAAAAGGTCCTGATAAAGGTCTAGAAGGTCCTGATGAAGGTCTAGAAGGTATTGAAGGTCCTGATGAAGGTCTGGAAGGTCTAAAAGGTCCTGATGAAGGTCTAGAAAATCCTGATGAAGGTCTAGAAGGTCTTGAACGTCCTGATGAAGGTCAAGAAGGTCTAGAACGTCATGATGAAGTACTAGAAGTTCCTGATGAAGGTCTAGAAGGTCTTGAACGTCCTGATGAAGGTCTAGAACGTCATGATGAAGTACTAGAAGTTCCTGATGAAGGTGTAGAAGGTCTAGAAGGTCCTCATGAAGTTCTAGAAGGTCCTGATGAAGGTCTAGAAGGTCTAGAAGGTCCTGATGAAGGTCAAGAAGGCATAGAAGGTCCTGATGAAGGTCTAAAAGGTTTTGATGATGGTCTTGAAGGTCTAAAAGGTCCTTATGAAGGTCTAGAAGGTCCTGATGAAGAGCAAAGAAGGTCTAGAAGGTACTGATGAAGGTCTAGAATGTCCTGGTGAAGGTCTAGAAGGTCTTGAAGGTCCTGATGAAGGTCTAGAACGTCCTGATGAAGGTCTAGAAGGTCTTGAAGGTCCTGATGAAGGTCTAGAAGGTCCTGATGAAGGTCAAGAAGGCATAGAAGGTCCTGATGAAGGTCTAGAAGGTCTTGAACGTCCTGCTGAAGTTCTAGAAGGTCCTGATGAAGGTTTCGAAGGTCTAGAACGTCCTGATGAAGGTTTAGAAGGTCTGGAAGGTCCTGATTTAGGTCTAGAAGGTCCTGATGAAGGTCAAGAAGGCATAGAAGGTCCTGATGAAGGTCTAAAAGGTTTTGATGATGGTCTTGAAGGTCTAAAAGGTCCTTATGAAGGTCTAGAAGGTCCTGATGAAGGTCAAGAAGGCATAGAAGGTCCTGATGAAGGTCTAGAAGATCTTGAACGTCCTGCTGAAGTTCTAGAAGGTCCTGATGAAGGTCTCGAAGTTCTAGAACGTCCTGATGAAGGTTTAGAAGGTCTGGAAGGTCCTGATGAAGGTCTAGAAGGTCCTGATGAAGGTCAAGAAGGCATAGAAGGTCCTGATGAAGGTCTAAAAGGTTTTGATGATGGTCTTGAAGGTCTAAAAGGTCCTGATGAAGGTCTAGAAGGTCCTGATGAAGGTCAAGAAGGCATAGAAGGTCCTGATGAAGGTCTAGAAGGTCTTGAACGTCCTGCTGAAGTTCTAGAAGGTCCTGATGAAGGTCTCGAAGGTCTAGAACGTCCTGATGAAGGTTTAGAAGGTCTGGAAGGTCCTGATGAAGGTCTAGAAGGTCCTGATGAAGGTCAAGAAGGCATAGAAGGTCCTGATGAAGGTCTAAAAGGTTTTGATGATGGTCTTGAAGGTCTAAAAGGTCCTTATGAAGGTCTAGAAGGTCCTGATGAAGAGCAAAGAAGGTCTAGAAGGTACTGATGAAGGTCTAGAATGTCCTGGTGAAGGTCTAGAAGGTCTTGAAGGTCCTTATGAAGGTCTAGAACGTCCTGATGAAGGTCTAGAAGGTCTTGAAGGTCCTGATGAAGGTCTAGAAGGTCCTGATGAAGGCCAAGAAGGCATAGAAGGTCCTGATGAAGGTCTAGAAGGTCTTGAACGTCCTGCTGAAGTTCTAGAAGGTCCTGATGAAGGTCTCGAAGGTCTAGAACGTCCTGATGAAGGTTTAGAAGGTCTGGAAGGTCCTGATGAAGGTCTAGAAGGTCCTGATGAAGGTCAAGAAGGCATAGAAGGTCCTGATGAAGGTCTAAAAGGTTTTGATTATGGTCTTGAAGGTCTAAAAGGTCCTTATGAAGGTCTAGAAGGTCCTGATGAAGGTCTAGAAGGTCTAGAAGGTACTGATGAAGGACTAGAAGGTCCTGATGAAGGTCTAGAAGGTCTTGAACGTCCTGCTGAAGTTCTAGAAGGTCCTGATGAAGTTCTAGAAGGTCTAGAACGTCCTGATGAAGGTCTAGAACGTCCTGATGGAGGTCTAGAAGGTCTTGAAGGTCCTGACGAAGGTTTAGAAGCTCCTGATGAAGGTCTAGAAGGTCTAGAACGTCCTGATGAAGGTTTAGAAGGTCTGGAAGGTCCTGATGAAGGTCTAGAAGGTCCTGATGAAGGTCAAGAAGGCCTAGAAGGTCCTGATGAAGGTCTAGAAGGTTTTGATGATGCTCTTGAAGGTCTAAAAGGTCCTTATGAAGGTCTAGAACGTCCTGATGAAGGTCTAGAAGGTCTAGAAGGTACTGATGAAGGACTTGAAGGTCCTGATGAAGGTCTAGAAGGTCTTGAACGTCCTGCTGAAGTTCTAGAAGGTCCTGATGAAGGTCTAGAAGGTCTAGAAGGTCCTGATGAAGGTTTAGAAGGTCTTGAAGTTCCTGATGAAGGTCTAGAAGGTCCTGATGAAGTTCTAGAAGGTCCTGATAAAGGTCTTGAAGGTCTAGAACGTCCTGATGAAGGTCTAGAAGGTCAAAAAGGTCCTGATGAAGGTCTAGAACGTCCTGATGAAGGTCTAGAAGATCTAGAAGGTACTGATGAAGAACTAGAAGGTCTAAAAGGTCCTGATAAAGGTCTAGAAGGTCCTGATGAAGGTCTAGAAGGTCCTGTTGAAGGTCTAGAAGGTATTGAACGTCTTGATGAAGGTCAAGAAGGTCCATGACGTCCTGATAAAGGTCTAGAAGGTCTAGAAGGCACTGATGAAGGTCTAGAAGGTCCTGTTGAAGGTCTAGAAGGTCTAGAAGGTCCTGATGAAGGTCTAGAAGGTCCTGATGAAGGTCTAGAAGGTCTAGATGGTCTTGATGAAGGTCTAGAAGGTACTGATGAAGGTCTAGAAGGTCCTGATGAAGGTCTAGAATGTCTAGAAGGTCCTGATGAAGGTCTAGAAGGTCCTGATGATGGTCTTGACGGTCTAGAAGGTCCTGATGAAGGTCTTTAAGGTCCTGATGAAGGTCCAGAAGGTCTAAAAGGTCCTGATAAAGCTCTAGAAGGTCCTGATGAAGGTCTAGAAGGTATTGAAGGTCCTGATGAAGGTCTAGAAGGTCCTGATAAAGGTCTGGAAGGTGTAAAAGGTCCTGATGAAGGTCTAGAAAATCCTGATGAAGGTCTAGAAGGTCTTGAACGTCCTGATGAAGGTCAAGAAGGTCTAGAACGTCATGATGAAGTACTAGAAGTTCCTGATGAAGGTCTAGAAGGTCTTGAACGTCCTGATGAAGGTCAAGAAGGTCTAGAACGTCATGATGAAGTACTACAAGTTCCTGATGAAGGTCTAGACGGTCCTGATGAAGGTGTAGAAGGTCTAGAAGGTCCTGATGAAGGTCTAGAAGGTCTAGAAGGTCCTGATGAAGGTCTAGAAGGTCCTGATAAAGGTCCAGAAGGTCTAAAAGGTCTTGATGAAGGTCTAGAAGGTCTAGAAGGTCCTGATGAAGAGCAAAGAAGGTCTAGAAGGTCCTGATGAAGGTCTAGAATGTCCTGGTGAAGGTCTAGAAGGTCTTGAAGGTCCTGATGAAAGTCTAGAACGTCCTGATGAAGGTCTAGAAGGTCTTGAAGGTCCTGGTGAAGTTTTAGAAGGTCCTGATGAAGGTCTAGAAGGTCTAGAACGTCCTGATAAAGGTTTAGAAGGTCTGGAAGGTCCTGATGAAGGTCAAGAAGGCCTAGAAGGTCCTGATGAAGGTCTAGAAGGTCTCGAAAGTCCAGATGAAGGTCTAGAAAATCTTGATTAAGGTCTAGAAGGTCCTGATGAAGGTCTAGAAGGTCCTGATGAAGGTCTTGAAGGTCTAGAACGTCCTGATGAAGGTCTAGAAGGTCTAGAAGGTACTGATGAAGTACTTGATCGTCCTAATGAAGGTCTTGAAGGTCTTGAAGGTCCTGATGAAGTTTTTGAAGGTCCTGATGAAGGTCTAGAAGGTCTAGAACGTCCTGATAAAGGTTTAGAAGGTCTGGAAGGTCCTGATGAAGGTCAAGAAGGCCTAGAAGGTCCTGATGAAGGTCTAGAAGGTCTCGAAAGTCCAGATGAAGGTCTAGAAAATCTTGATAAAGGTCTAGAAGGTCCTGATGAAGGTCTAGAAGGTCCTGATGAAGGTCTTGAAGGTCTAGAACGTCCTGATGAAGGTCTAGAAGGTCTAGAAGGTACTGATGAAGGACTAGATCGTCCTAATGAAGGTCTTGAAGGTCTTGAACGTCCTGATGAAGGTCTTGAAGGTCTAGAACGTCCTGATGAAGGTCTAGAAGGTCTAGAAGGTCCTGATGAAGGACTAGAAGGTCCTGATGAAGGTCTTGAAGGTCTTGAACATCCTGATGAAGGTCTAGAAGGTCTAGAAGGTCCTGATGAAGGTCTAGAATGTCCTGGTGAAGGTCTAGAAGGTCTTGAAGGTCCTGATGAAGGTCTTGAAGGTCCTGATGAAGGTCCAGAAGGTCTAAAAGGTCCTGATAAAGTTCTAGAAGGTCCTGATGAAGGTCTAGAAGGTATTGAAGGTCCTGATGAAGGTCTGGAAGGTGTAAAAGGTCCTGATGAAGGTCTAGAAAATCCTGATGAAGGTCTAGAAGGTCTTGAACGTCCTGATGAAGGTCAAGAAGGTCTAGAACGTCATGATGAAGTACTAGAAGTTCCTGATGAAGGTCTAGAAGGTCTTGAAGGTCCTGATGAAGGTCTAGAAAATCCTGATGAAGGTCTAGACGGTCCTGATGAAGGTGTAGAAGGTCTAGAACGTCCTGATGAAGGTCTAGAAGGTCTTGAAGGTCCTGATGAAGGTTTAGAAGGTCCTGATGAATGTCTAGAAGGTCTAGATGGTCTTGATGAAGGTCTAGAACGTCCTGAAGAAGGTCTAGAAGGTCTTGAAGGTCCTGATGAAGGTTTAGAAGGTCCTGATGAAGGTCTAGAAGGTCTAGAACGTCCTGATAAAGGTTTAGAAGGTCTGGAAGGTCCTGATGAAGGTCAAGAAGGCCTAGAAGGTCCTGATGAAGGTCTAGAAGGTCTAGAACTTCCTGATGAAGGTTTAGAAGGTCTGGAAGGTCCTGATGAAGGTCTAGAAGGTCCTGATGAAGGTCAAGAAGGCCTATAAGGTACTGATGAAGGACTAGAAGGTCCTGATGAATGTCTAGAAGGTCTAGAAGGTCCTGATGAAGGTCTAGAAGGTCCTGATAAAGGTCCAGAAGGTCTAAAAGGTCTTGATGAAGGTCTAGAAGGTCTAGAAGGTCCTGATGAAGAGCAAAGAAGGTCTAGAAGGTCCTGATGAAGGTCTAGATTGTCCTGGTGAAGGTCTAGAAGGTCTTGAAGGTCCTGATGAAGGTCTAGAACGTCCTGATGAAGGTCTAGAAGGTCTTGAAGGTCCTGATGAAGGTCTAGAAGGTCCTGTTGAAGGTCTAGAAAAACTAGAAGGTCCTGATGAAGGTCTAGAATGTCCTGATGAAGGTCTAGAAGGCCTATAAGGTTTTGATGATGCTCCTGAAGTTCAATAAGTTCCTTATGAAGGTCTAGAACGTCCTGATGAAGGTCTAGAAGGTCTAGAAGGTACTGATGAAGGACTAGAAGGTCCTGATGAATGTCAAGAAGGCCTAGAAGGTCCTGATGAAGGTCTAGAAGGTTTTGATGATGCTCTTGAAGGTCAAAAAGGTCCTGATGAAGGTTTAGAGGGTCCTGATGAAGGTCTAGAAGGTCTAGAAGGTCCTGATGAAGGTCTAGAAGGTCCTGGGGAAAGTCTAGAAGGTCCTGATGAAGGTCTAGACGGTTGAGAAGGTCCTGATGAAGGTCCAGAAGGTCCTGATGATGGTCTAGAAGGGCCAGAATGTCCTGATGAAGGTCTAGAAGGACTAGAAGGTCCTGATGAAAGTCTAGAAGGTCGAGAAGGTCCTGATTAAGATCTAGAAGTTCCTGATTAAGGTCTAGAAGGTCTAGAATGTCCTGATGAAGGTCTAGAACGTCCTGATGAAGGTCTAGAAGGTCTTGAAGGTCCTGATGAAGGTCTAGAAGGTCTAGAACGTCCGGATGAAGGTCTAGAAGGTCCTGATGAAGGTCTAGAAGGTCCTGATGAAGGTGTAGAAGGTCTATAACATCCTGATGAAGGTCTAGAAGGTCTAGAACGTCCTGATGAATGTCTAGAAGGTCTAGAAGGTCCTGATAATGGTCTAGAACGTCCTGATGAACGTCTAGAAGGTCTAGAAGGTCTAAATGGTCCTGATAAAGGTTTAGAAGGTCCTCATGAAGGTCTAGAAGGTCTTAAACGTCCATATGAAGGTCAAGAAGGTCTAGAACGTCATTATGAAGGACTAGAACGTCCTGATGAAGGTCTAGAAGGTCTAGAAGGTCCTGATGAAAGGTCTTAAACGTCCATATGAAGGTCAAGAAGGTCTAGAACGTCATGATGAAGGACTAGAACGTCCTGATGAAGGTTTAGAAGGTCTGGAAGGTCCTGATGAAGGTCTAGAAGGTCCTGATGAAGGTCAAGAAGGCCTATAAGGTTTTGATGATGCTCTTGAAGGTCAAAAACGTCCTTATGAAGGTCTAGAACGTCCTGATGAAGGTCTAGAAGGTCTAGAAGGTACTGATGAAGGACTAGAAGGTCCTGATGAATGTCTAGAAGTTCTCGAAGGTCCTGATGAAGGTCTAGAAGGTCCTGATAAAGGTCCAGAACGTCTAAAAGGTCTTGATGAAGGTCTAGAAGGTCTAGAAGGTCCTGATGAAGAGCAAAGAAGGTATAGAAGGTCCTGATGAAGGTCTAGATTATCCTGGTGAAGGTCTAGAAGGTCTTGAAGGTCCTGATGAAGGTCTAGAACATCCTGATGAAGGTCTAGAAGGTCTTGAAGGTACTGATGAAGGTCTAGAAGGTCCTGTTGAAGGTCTAGAAAAACTAGAAGGTCCTGATGAAGGTCTAGAATGTCCTGATGAAGGTCTAGAAGGCCTATAAGGTTTTGATGATGCTCCTGAAGGTCAAAAAGGTCCTTATGAAGGTCTAGAACGTCCTGATGAAGGTCTAGAAGGTCTAGAAGGTACTGATGAAGGACTAGAAGGTCCTGATGAATGTCAAGAAGGCCTAGAAGGTCCTGATGAAGGTCTAGAAGGTTTTGATGATGCTCTTGAAGGTCAAAAAGGTCCTGATGAAAGTTTAGAAGGTCCTGATGAAGGTCTAGAAAAACTAGAAGGTCCTGATGAAGGTCTAGAAGGTCCTGGGGAAAGTCTAGAAGGTCCTGATGAAGGTCTAGACGGTTGAGAAGGTCCTGATGAAGGTCCAGAAGGTCCTGATGATGGTCTAGAAGGGCCAGAATGTCCTGATGAAGGTCTAGAAGGACTAGAAGGTCCTGATGAAAGTCTAGAAGGTCGAGAAGGTCCTGATTAAAATCTAGAAGTTCCTGATGAAGGTCTAGAAGGTCTAGAATGTCCTGATGAAGGTCTAGAACGTCCTGATGAAGGTCTAGAAGGTCTTGAAGGTCCTGATGAAGGTCTAGAAGGTCTAGAACGTCCTGATGAAGGTCTAGAAGGTCCTGATGAAGGTCTAGAAGGTCCTGATGAAGGTGTAGAAGGTCTATAACATCCTGATGAAGGTCTAGAAGGTCTAGAACGTCCTGATGAATGTCTAGAAGGTCTAGAAGGTCCTGATAATGGTCTAGAACGTCCTGATGAACGTCTAGAAGGTCTAGAAGGTCTAAATGGTCCTGATAAAGGTTTAGAAGGTCCTCATGAAGGTCTAGAAGGTCTTAAACGTCCATATGAAGGTCAAGAAGGTCTAGAACGTCATGATGAAGGACTAGAACGTCCTGATGAAGGTCTAGAAGGTCTAGAAGGTCCTGATGAAAGTCTAGAACGTCCTGATGAAGGTCTAGAAGATCTAGAAGGTACTGATGAAGAACTAGAAGGTCTAAAAGATCCTGATAAAGGTCTAGAAGGTCCTGATGAAGGTCTAGAATGTCCTGTAGAAGGTCTAGAAGGTATTGAACGTCCTGATGAAGGTCAAGAAGGTCTATAACGTCCTGATGAAGGTCTAGAAGGTCTAGAAGGTACTGATGAAGGTCTAGAAGGTCCTGTTGAAGGTCTAGAAGGTCTAGAAGGTCCTGATGAAGGTCTAGAAGGTCCTGATGAAGGTCTAGAAGGTCTAGATGGTCTTGATGAAGGTCTAGAAAATCCTGATGAAGTTCTAGAAGGTCTAGAACATCCTGATGAAGGTCTAGAAGGTCTAGATGCTCCTGATGAAGGTCTAGAAGGTCTAGAAGGTCCTGATGAAGGTCCAGAAGGTCTAGAAGGTCCTGATGAAGGTCTAGAAAATCATGATGAAGGTCTAGAAGGTCCTGATGAAGGTGTAGAAGGTCTAGAAGGTCCTCATGAAGGTATAGAAGGTCCTGACGAAGGTCTATAACGTCCTGATGAAGGTCTAGAAGGTCTAGAAGGTACTGATGAAGGTCTAGAAGGTCCTGTTGAAAGTCTAGAAGGTCTAGAAGGTCCTGATGAAGGTCTAGAAGGTCCTGATGAAGGTCTAGAAGGTCTAGATGGTCTTGATGAAGGTCTAGAAAATCCTGATGAAGTTCTAGAAGGTCTAGAACATCCTGATGAAGGTCTAGAAGGTCTAGATGCTCCTGATGAAGGTCTAGAAGGTCTAGAAGGTCCTGATGAAGGTCTAGAAAATCATGATGAATGTCTAGAAGGTCCTGATGAAGGTGTAGAAGGTCTAGAAGGTCCTCATGAAGGTATAGAAGGTCCTGATGAAGGTCTAGAAGGTCCTGATGAAGGTCAAGAAGGCCTAGAAGGTCCCGATGAAGGTCTAGAAGGTTTTGATGATGCTCTTGAATGTCAAAAAGGTCCTTATGAAGGTCTAGAACGTCCTGATGAAGGTCTAGAAGGTCTAGAAGGTACTGATGAAGGAGTAGAAGGTCCTGATGAAGGTCTAGAAGGTCTTGAACGTCCTGCTGCAGTTCTAGAAGGTCCTAATGAAGTTCTAGAAGGTCTAGAACGTCCTGATGAAGGTCTAGAAGGTCTAGAAGGTCCTGATGAAGGTTTAGAAGGTCTTGAAGTTCCTGATGAAGGTCTAGAAGGTCCTGATGAAGGTCAAAAAGGCCTAGAAGGTCCCGATGAAGGTCTTGAAGGTCTTGAACGTCCTGATGAAGGTCTAGAAGGTCCTGATGAAGGTCCTATGAAGGTCTAGAACGGTCCTGATGAAGGTCTAGAAGGTCTTAGAAGGTACTGATGAGACTAGAAGGTCTAGAACGTCCTGATGAAGGTCTAGAAGGTCTTGAAGGTCCTGGTGAAGTTTTTGAAGGTCCTGATGAAGGTCTAGAAGGTCTAGAACGTCCTGATAAAGGTTTAGAAGGTCTGGAAGGTCCTGATGAAGGTCAAGAAGGCCAAGAAGGTCCTGATGAAGGTCTAGAAGGTCTCGAAAGTCCAGATGAAGGTCTAAAAAATCTTGATAAAGGTCTAGAAGGTCCTGATGAAGGTCTAGAAGGTCCTGATGAAGGTCTTGAAGGTCTAGAACGTCCTGATGAAGGTCTAGAAGGTCTAGAAGGTACTGATGAAGTACTAGATCGTCCTAATGAAGGTCTTGAAGGTCTTGAAGGTCCTGATGAAGTTTTAGAAGGTCCTGATGAAGGTCTAGAAGGTCTAGAACGTCCTGATAAAGGTTTAGAAGGTCTGGAAGGTCCTGATGAAGGTCAAGAAGGCCTAGAAGGTCCTGATGAAGGTCTAGAAGGTCTCGAAAGTCCAGATGAAGGTCTAGAAAATCTTGATAAAGGTCTAGAAGGTCCTGATGAAGGTCTAGAAGGTCCTGATGAAGGTCTTGAAGGTCTAGAACGTCCTGATGAAGGTCTAGAAGGTCTAGAAGGTACTGATGAAGGACTAGAAGGTCCTGATGAAGGTCTTGAAGGTCTTGAACATCCTGATGAAGGTCTAGAAGGTCTAGAAGGTCCTGATGAAGGTCTAGAATGTCCTGGTGAAGGTCTAGAAGGTCTAGAAGGTCCTGATGAAGGCCTAGAACGTCCTGATGAAGGTCTAGAAGGTCTTGAAGGTCCTGATGAAGGTTTAGAAGGTCCTGATGAATGTCTAGAAGGTCTAGATGGTCTTGATGAAGGTCTAGAACGTCCTGAAGAAGGTCTAGAAGGTCTTGAAGGTCCTGATGAAGGTTTAGAAGGTCCTGATGAAGGTCTAGAAGGTCTAGAACGTCCTGATAAAGGTTTAGAAGGTCTGGAAGGTCCTGATGAAGGTCAAGAAGGCCTAGAAGGTCCTGATGAAGGTCTAGAAGGTCTAGAACTTCCTGATGAAGGTTTAGAAGGTCTGGAAGGTCCTGATGAAGGTCTAGAAGGTCCTGATGAAGGTCAAGAAGGCCTATAAGGTACTGATGAAGGACTAGAAGGTCCTGATGAATGTCTAGAAGGTCTAGAAGGTCCTGATGAAGGTCTAGAAGGTCCTGATAAAGGTCCAGAACGTCTAAAAGGTCTTGATGAAGGTCTAGAAGGTCTAGAAGGTCCTGATGAAGAGCAAAGAAGGTATAGAAGGTCCTGATGAAGGTCTAGATTATCCTGGTGAAGGTCTAGAAGGTCTTGAAGGTCCTGATGAAGGTCTAGAACGTCCTGATGAAGGTCTAGAAGGTCTTGAAGGTACTGATGAAGGTCTAGAAGGTCCTGTTGAAGGTCTAGAAAAACTAGAAGGTCCTGATGAAGGTCTAGAATGTCCTGATGAAGGTCTAGAAGGCCTATAAGGTTTTGATGATGCTCCTGAAGTTCAAAAAGGTCCTTATGAAGGTCTAGAACGTCCTGATGAAGGTCTAGAAGGTCTAGAAGGTACTGATGAAGGACTAGAAGGTCCTGATGAAGGTCTAGAAGGTCTAGAAGGTCCTGATGAAGGTCTAGAACGTCCTGATGAAGGTCTAGAAAGGTCTTGAAGGTCCTGATGAAGGTTTAGAAGGTCCTGATGAAGGTCTAGAAAAACTAGAAGGTCCTGATGAAGGTCTAGAAGGTCCTGGGGAAAGTCTAGAAGGTCCTGATGAAGGTCTAGACGGTTGAGAAGGTCCTGATGAAGGTCCAGAAGGTCCTGATGATGGTCTAGAAGGGCCAGAATGTCCTGATGAAGGTCTAGAAGGACTAGAAGGTCCTGATGAAAGTCTAGAAGGTCGAGAAGGTCCTGATTAAGATCTAGAAGTTCCTGATTAAGGTCTAGAAGGTCTAGAATGTCCTGATGAAGGTCTAGAACGTCCTGATGAAGGTCTAGAAGGTCTTGAAGGTCCTGATGAAGGTCTAGAAGGTCTAGAACGTCCTGATGAAGGTCTAGAAGGTCCTGATGAAGGTCTAGAAGGTCCTGATGAAGGTGTAGAAGGTCTATAACATCCTGATGAAGGTCTAGAAGGTCTAGAACGTCCTGATGAATGTCTAGAAGGTCTAGAAGGTCCTGATAATGGTCTAGAACGTCCTGATGAAGGTCTAGAAGGTCTAGAAGGTCTAAATGGTCCTGATAAAGGTTTAGAAGGTCCTCATGAAGGTCTAGAAGGTCTTAAACGTCCATATGAAGGTCAAGAAGGTCTAGAACGTCATGATGAAGGACTAGAACGTCCTGATGAAGGTCTAGAAGGTCTAGAAGGTCCTGATGAAGGTCAAGAAGGTCTAGAACGTCCTGATGAAGGTCTAGAAGGTCTAGAACGTCATGATGAAGGACTAGAACGTCCTGATGAAGGTCTAGAAGGTCTAGAAGGTCCTGATGAAGGTCTAGAAGGTCCTGATGAAGGTCAAGAAGGCCTATAAGGTTTTGATGATGCTCTTGAAGGTCAAAAAGGTCCTTATGAAGGTCTAGAACGTCCTGATGAAGGTCTAGAAGGTC